>NW_008606447.1:34664-58431 GCF_000691845.1 Merops nubicus
ACCTACCTGTATTATTTGCTATCTATCAACTCTTTCGAGTTCCTTATTTATTTTTTTTTTTATATGTTTACTTGAAAGTTAATAATCTGTGCAGCGCTTTCGATCATTAGGCTGGTATTATTTTCATGTTTGAAATAGTTGTTATTGAAACACAAAACATAAAAAAGAGCATGTGACTACTCAATCATTAGTATAAATATCCCAATAGTTTGAGTGTAATACTTAAAATATTCAAATTCTTAAGTTATAAGTTGTTTGCAAGAATCTGCATAGTAATGATTTGCCAGCCATTGAGTTTTCTTTCTTTTTTTCCCCTTCCCCCTTCCCCAGATATTTATGGAATATCATTATAATAGTTCTGAAAGGACTGTTAGTAGGAAATTCTTTGCAAATACTCACATCTGTGGTTATTCTTCCTCAGCTACAGTTATATCACAATTATGTGAAAAATTAACCATAAAAATATTACTGTGCAATATATATTTTGTGAGAGAAATCCTTAAGTGCACTAGGGTTCAACATCCACACAAATATATCGAAGGAACTATAAGATTCAGTGTAAATTACGATACGCACCCTCCACCTAGCTTCTAAAAATTATGCTCCCACATTTCCATCCTCAGTGGGCACGTTACAGAATCATAGAATCATTTAGGTTTGAAAAAACCTTTAAGATCACGGACTCCAATTGTTAACATAACATTGCCCAAGCTCACCACTAAACTGTTCCTCAGCATCACATCGACATGTCTTCTAAACCTTTCCAGGGATGGAGAATCCACCACTTCCCTGGGCAGACTGTTCCAGTGCTTGACAACCCTTTCTGTGAATAAATTTTTCCTACTATGCAACCTAAACCTCCCCTGGCACAACCTGAGGCTGTTTGCTGTTGTCCTATCACTCATTACCTGGGAGAAGAGACAAATCCCCATCTCACTACAGCCTCCTTTCGGGTGGTTGTAGAGAGTAAGAAGGCCTTCCCCTTTTCTTCAGCCTAAACAACCCCAGTTCCCTCAGCTGCTCCTCAGAACATTTGTGCTCTAAACTCCTCACCAGCTTTGTTGCCCTTCTCTGCACAGGCTCCAGCACCTCAATATCCTTCTTGGAGTGAGGGGCTCAAAAAGTGCACCTAGTACTCAAGGTGAAGTCTTACCAGTGCCCAGTACAGGGGTAAGATCCCTACCCTAGTCCTGCTAGCCACACTGTTAATGATACAAGCCAGGATGTTGTTGTCCTTCTTGGGCACCTACTGGTTCTTAATCATACAGCTGTTGAACAACACCCCCAGTTCCTTTCCCATCAGTCAGCTCTCCAGACACACTTCTCCCAGCCTGGAACACTGCGTGGGGTTATTGTGACCCAAGTGCAGGACCCAGCGCCTGGTCTTGTTGAACCTCATACAGTTGGCCTTGGCCCATCAATCTAACCTGTCCAAGTCTCTTTGTAGGGTATTCAAGCAGATCAACACACCTACCCAACTTGGTGTTATCTTACCAAAAGTGCACTCAGTCCCTATGTCTAGATCATTGATAAAGATACTAAACAGAAGTGGCCCAAATACTGTGCCCTGTAGAACAGCACTTGTGACCAATTGCCAGCTGGATTTATCTCCATTCACCACCATTCTTGGGCCCGGCCTTCCACCCAGTTTTTTTTACCCAGTGAAGAGTATGCTCATCCAAACCCTGAGCAGCCAGTTTTTCCTGGAGAATGTTGTGGAAAACAGTGTCAAAAGGCTTTACTAAATCTATGGAGACAACTTCCACAGACTTTCATTTACCCATTAGTTGTTA
Organism: Merops nubicus; assembly: GCF_000691845.1. Taxonomy (NCBI): domain Eukaryota; kingdom Metazoa; phylum Chordata; class Aves; order Coraciiformes; family Meropidae; genus Merops; species Merops nubicus. The sequence goes on from NW_008606447.1 coordinate 36,458, forward strand.
TGTCCAGATGTTCATGAAAGAGTTTGTCTTCCTTTCGCACATCCTTTTGTGCTAAACCCACAAATGATCAATCAATCACCATTTTCTTCCACCTTCTTTACTTGCAAGCCATTTACAAGGACCTCAGAAGTGTGTTCCAGTTTCTTTCACTGCATGGTTAGGCTGTGACCTACATCCATACTGTGAAGAGCTCTCAGGGTGACTACATGTTAATGAATTTCATTTCCACCTGCATCCTATTAAGTAATGTCCACTAGTGAATTTTCAGAGACCCTTATGAGGTGATCACTTAATTTGGAATTGAGGAATTTACACTTATTCAATTTCCTGTGCTGAATAACAATTCTCAATTTTCTTTTTTTTTTTTTTTAAAAAACCATATTGCACAATGTTATTTAACCACATCCATTTTTTTCCCCTCTTGAGCATAGTTTTGTAATAAGACTGAAGTGTAGTTATGGGCTCATTTCAATTATGATAAAAATACCTTTCACAGTGTAATTATTTTACATTTAAAGTCCAATCATTTGGATTCTGTCCCAAAGTGCTCAAGTCCTATTTCTTGTTTAAAGTGTGCAACTGGACTGAAGAATGTATTAACTCTGGATCATCAGTTAGTGATTTATGAGAGGCAATAGCAGAGCAAATTATTGCATTCATTACAGAGAATGTTTCCAAAGAAACTAATATAGTGTAGGTAGTGAACATTACTTTAAAAGCCAGAGCTAAAATTTTAGGTTAGACAATGAGAATAAGCCAAACTGTATAACAGAAGGAGGACATGAATGGACATTCTTCCTATGCATAACACTGGCTATTATGGAATGATGTGACAAGCTGAAAACTAGGGTTCCACAGCATGGGCAAATGCTGTCCTGCCTCAATTTTATAAGGAATATGTCTGCTGAAGCAGAGGTCAAAGCATCTATAGACTGTCTTGTATGCAGCTGGTTTTGTCAATGCAAATTTATCAGAAATGCACACAACTCATGTATTTACAATGATCCAACAATACACACACACTTCAGTGATTGCCCATGACTTGTGCAGACTTCAATGCTATTTGTCAGACAGAGAAAGCTAAATACTACCTGGATGGCTGGAGAAGTTACTGAAACATAAATAGAGGACTTGGGGTGCAAAGAGGAAAAGGAGCCCTTGGGGAAAAAGAATATGTGACTCTACTAAACAAATCTTCGTTGTTTTGAAGCAGTGTAATTCATCAACTTTTATTTTCTTCAAAAGCAAGAACAATTATGTAAGACAAACCCTGACAACTTTGAAAGGATAGCTATATGGGTCTTAGCTGGAGATGATGAAAAAGAAGGAGATATTGAGAAAACTGAAGTGTTGGAGGCTTGTATCATTCCTGTTGCTGTTAGTGAATTGCAAGTGTTCAGAGAACCATCTCATTAAGGATAAATTATTCAAGAATAGTCTGAAACTGGTGTCAAAGTCCAACTTAAAAAGATAATTTTCCTATTGAAAATATCACTACTAACTGAGGAGTTCCTACTCATCTAGAAGTCTTTGTGGAAAACTACAAAAGGTTTAAGAAAGAACAAATATTAACTAATTATTTGTTGACCTTTGTTGTCAGTTCAAGCAATCCATTTTAGATGGAAAGAAATAAAGCACAATTAAGGCATGAACAACAGCATAAAAGGTGCTATTGTTTTCTCTTCTGGGCATTTATCCCCTGTTATTACAGGCAATAATGAGTACTTCTGCCTTAAAGCAGAAAATCTGCTTTTTCTCCACTTAATAGTTGATTTCAAAACTGAATAATCTTTAAATCTTCTTTCCTCATTTTGCCAAATAGGAATAGATTATGTACACCAGCCCTGAAAATGTCAGATAACGACATCAAGTAGAATTGATGGCACTGCTCTTGACGTGTCACATAATGACTTCATTAGGCTGAAAGTGGGAGTAATGAAACAAACATTTATTTTAAGCATTTGAAGAAAACAAAAAATTGTATTACCCACCTCTTGAAAGTTGTCACTGTTGATTTAGCAGGGTTTTGTTCTTGAAGGTGTTTGATTTGTTTACTAAGTCAGAAATCAATGTTCTTCAATCAAATTACACACCTATACATCTCTGATAATAAAGAGATCCTGTTCTCTTGTAAACTATTTAACCATATATGATATTGCTAGAAAGTGTTCTAATGGGCTAGTTATCTAGATACAGCTGCCTAATATCCATCTGTAAACTCCTAAACCATTGAATGTTCTTTTTATTTTGATATTTTAAAATTATGTTTATCATTATAAAATATTTCTTCAGACATTATTGTTATGTTCAGTTAAATTTACTCTGACTACAGAAAATACATTGCTCTTAAATGTTAGGAATGACAAAAGCAGTGTTAGTAATGTGAAAGGTTAAATAATTATAGGTTGTGGTGGGTTAAGCTTAGCTGACCGCCAGGTGCCCACCAAGCTGCTCTCTCTCTTCCCCTCCTCAGCAGTCAGTGGAAAAAGATGGAAAGCTCATCAGCTGACCTAAGGACAGGAAGGACACTCATCACTTACTATCATAGTCAAAATAGACTTGACCTGGGGAAGATTAATTTATTGTCAATTAAAGATAGGGGAGGATAGTAAGAAACAAAACCAAGCCCCAAACAATTGTCATTCCACCCCTACCCTTTTTCTTTCCAGATTCAACTTGACACCTCACACTGCACCCCTGCAGCTGAGCTTTTCAAGAAGTGCTCCAGCCTGGGTTCTTACCACAGGGTACAGTCTTTCAGGAATGGACTGGTCCAGCGTGGGTCCCATAGGGGCTGCAGCTCTTACCATGAGCCTCTTCATGTGTGAACTCACCATGGGCTGCAGCATTCTTCAGGGTATGTCCCTCTGCTCCACTGTTGTCCTTCATGGGCTGCAGTGGGACAACCTACACCATCATGGTCTTCAGCATGGGCTACTTGGGAATCTCTGCTCAGGCTCCTGGAGCACCTCCTCCTCCACCTTATTCTCTGGCCTTGGTGTCTGCAGCTCTGTTTCTAGCACATTTTTCTGTCTCCTCTCCTTCACAGCTGCTGTGAAGAGGTTTTTTTACCCTTTCTTGCACTTCTCCAGAGCTGCCCCACCCATGGGAGCTGTGCCCTATGATGGGTCCACTGGAAGCTGCTGGCATTGGCTGTGTCCAGCTCAGGGCAGGTCCTGCCTCTCCTCACAGAGGCCACCTTGCAGCCCCCTGCTGCCATCACCTGAACACTTGAACCCAATACTCAGAGACTATCAATATTTTCTGTGCTATTGTTAACAAACTTCAGTGTTTCATTAAACATTTATAAACGTTGAGACCAATATTTATATATTGTTCCCCAAGTCAAGCTTTCTAGCAAAAAAAATGATCAATCCTCTATAAAATATGATCTATGAAGAATTGTTGAGGTGAGAAGATGGGGTATACTATATATATTTGTGTGATAGAGAAGAGGAAACCACATCACAGCAGACCTCAATTACAAGAAAGCTGTTGTAAAGAAAGGAATCTATTTTCTCATTCACGTTGGATAGAAGCAGCAATGTTCTCAAATTGTAAACAAAGAGATTAGATAAAAGGGAAAAACATGTCTTTATAAAGTAGAGTTAGGCACTGTTCTTTCCATTTGAAATAGCTGTTGGAGAAGGTGGGAGGCCACTTGAAATCTCCAGGAACATGTCTGGTAGAGGTACCAGGATTGATAACTGTACAGCTGACAGGAAAAGGAACTGAGTGAACACTGAGGATATATAAATGAGTGTTTATAAAACAATTCCAGATCTATTTATTTGCATTTCTTGATGCTGGCTACATACCTATACATTTTGTCCCTTTACAACTAGAGAAACAAACCCCATATTTTATAGCATACATGTACATGGGCCATATACAATGTAAAAATTCAGTTGAAATGTAGTCTAACAGAATTGTTCTTAGAATAAAATAGTCTATGCTAAAGCATAACATTATCTTGAAAGAAATCATCCTCTGAAAGCAATCAGTAATACAAGAGCCACGAAAACACTCTCACAGTCTGAGAACATTTGCTCAGACTATTGAAATATCAGCAAGTCTCCAGATAATGCATATCACAATGAACTAAGATCCATTAGCTTAACTTAATCGAATTCTAGCTTTCAGTCTTTCAGGGAAATATACATTTGACTTTTATGATTGCTCAAACATAAAAAAGGTACTTGTGCCTTCCTGATCATGAAGTACCCTAATGATCCTCTGAAGGGCCACCTCTGCAATAGAGGACACACCCTTATTCACAATTATAAATAACACTGGTATAAAAAGATGAAATATCCTTGACAGTCTAAGGAACTGACAAAAAGATGATAGTGTTTTCTTTGTGATGGGGTAGTCCATCATTTTTCCTTCCCACCCCAGCTATCCTGTTTATCACAGACAGCTCTGTGCATTAACACAGACACAACTGCACAGTCCGGTACTTTGAGTCTGAAGGACTTGCTCTTTGAGAGAGAAATGAGAGATACCTGCTCAGCCTCAGCAAAGTCAGGAAAAAATCTGATCCTCCCAGCCATTTGCCTCTGCCTAATTTTTCTTCCTGTTAATAATCATCATAGATTTTAAACTATCATCCAGGATTTTGGACAGCACAAATTCCAATCTCAGAAGGGTGGCATTTCTTACTAGTGTTATTTCAGCACCTGTACTCAGAACCATTGCCAGGAGAGAAAATATGGAAAGAGGAATATAGAAGAATGTCAGGAAAGACACCAAGTCCTTCAAACATAATTTTTCCGTAGTACAATAGAAATTATTCTTCTTTCCATTTTTTTTCCATCTTATTTTATTCTCTTCTTCTTTTTCATTTTCTTCTTACAGGAAAAGAAAAGGAAATATTCCTGAAATTTATTATGTGTATGAGATATAGAATTTACTCCTATAAGTCTGATATAGCTACAGATCAAGTTCTTTCATACTGTGAATTCCTATGGGCAAATTATAAGAGGGAAGCTTTCACAACATTTCATCTAGTGTTTTTTCACAGTCACACAACTGCATTTATCCAAGTTCAGATGGTGTTAAAGAAACCTTAATGGAAACCTTCCCATTTTATTCACCATTTTCTAATTATTAGTTTAATTCTCTCTCATAAACAGCTATGAATTCAGAGTAAGAAAATGTTGCTCTGAGGCTTTTAAACCAATTTTAAAACCTCAATCTCTCTTTCTTGATAACTATTAGATTCTGTACCCAAACTTGTCTTTCTGCTTTCTTTTTATCCCCATGCACCCTAACAACTAATTTTACCCCAAAAGACATTTAAAATTTTATTTCTATCCTGAAGTGATTAAGAATACTGCAGTTATGATTAGCTGGATGATTCACTTAACTTGCACTCTGTCCTTTACCACTTAGGGGTTTTAGTTAAAACTATAGATGTATTTCCTGGTGGAAAAAAGAAGAAATCATGGCAACTACTTGGATATGTTAAAACCTCAAATAAATCTCAGAAATCCATCTATGTAGGCACGTATTAGGTACAGAGAGATTCAAAGTCTAAGTTGAAATACTACTTACCCACAAAGAAAATAAAAATATTAAATTTGAACCACTGCTGTCATAATTTTATTTTTTTTTTCTCTGAGATTTCTTATTTGTTTATTACATGGCCAAGGATTTTTACATCTATTGGTTGAACTTATGACAAGTTAATATTTACTAATCTTTTCTTTATATACTTGCAATTACTGTTAAAAATCAGGGAAAAATCCCCAAAGTGCATTTATTTCCAACACTTCCTGATGCAGAATAGGTCTGGGAGATTACCAAAGATACTTAGCATGGCCCAAGACAAGGATGGTGCTGCTGAACTGAGTTATTTCCTGCCCACCCAAGAAGGGTTTAGACTCTGATAGAAGCAACCAGGGAGAACAGTCTATGTTGTGTAAATAAGACTGATATCATAAACAAGATGACCACCAGAGAATACAGAGATCAGACAGAGCAGATGAGAAATCTTTTCCCTAATGAGAGGCCATTAGAATAAAGCTTTTATTTGAGTACCAGTGATTGAAAGGCAGTAAAAGAACAGGCTAGCTAATAAAAGCCCATCAGAGTCCATGATTTTTTCACAGTCTGGATCTGCATCCAGATTTCCATAGCAGTAAAAATTTTCTTTGGTTATGTCATATCTTTTTTTTTAAAAACAAACAAACAAACAAAAAAAAACCAACAACCTTGAACTGAACATTTGTATACAGGTAACACTAGAATCTTTTATTACTAATGAAGTATGAGAATGAAAAGAAAGCCATTTGACATTTTCTTAAACTGATTCTTTTGCTGGCTACATGGCCCAGCACGAAAGACAAGGCCATTAGTAACAGACATAGGCCAAACTTTATCACCTCATTCCAAAGAATACAGGAAAGACATGATGCAGCTAACAATAGAAGGAACAAATAGGCTGATATAGTTGCTCATGGTAAGCGTTGTTCAAAAAAAAGGAGTAAACCAAGTCACAGAGGAAGGAATAAGCCAGGTCAACAGCCCAATCATATAACAATTACCAAGGAAAAGCACTTTTACATACATAATTCTTGTTCTGTCCTGGTCTGAATCTTGTCCCACTGTTGCTGGTGTTAACATCCTAATTGGCTTTCACCCAAGGTTAGTCAGGCCTTGAGAGAAAACCAAGAGGAAGGTCTCTTCTGCCTGGTCGTGGGCATCACCCATATGTCAACCCTGATTCAGGGCTTGGGGTTTAAACCCCAGCATTTCACTGACATATAGTAAACATTAATGTACAACATAAAACACTGGTTTTCAGTTTATAGACTGTATATATTTATATCTTATATTTAATTTCAATTCATTGGACACATGAAGTTAGAAAGTTATATACAGGAATATTCTGTCTATAGTGTTCCCCATAGTATTTTCTTTGTTTGTTTGTTTGTTTTTTCTCACCCAGTGGTGAAAATAGTTTTGCACAGGACTCTACTAATGACTACATATTTTGCAACACAGTCTAAAATTTTAGAGTGTCCAGAGGATGATACTGCAGACTGGTGGTTTCTGTAATTCATATTTGAGGGTTACATGGACTTCAATAGTAAGAGTTAAGCAAACACATAAAAGTTATTTGTTTTTCATGTTTCTGTGGCACAAACCCTTGACCTCAGAGGAAGAAATGAGTATTGCCCTTTGTTCCACTTTTTAGAACAGAATTACTTGGGGGGGGGAGAGGAGGGAGAGAGGAAGAGGCATAAAATTCTGGCTTCAAAACATCTCAAATGGCTTCAAACTAATAGAGAGCTAAATAAAGAGAAGTGGCTGACTTTTGACCCTACAAGATGAAACTGTTTCTTTAGTACAGTTTTAGTTTCTTTCTATGGTGAGAACTTGGGGGAAAACAAACAAACAAACCAACCCTTCATTTTACATTAAATGTTACTTCCTTCCTACTATTTCAGACCTTGAAGATTTTGACAAATATTTTCAGGATCTTCAATTTTGCATTTACATTTCAGATGAGATTGTGTGGTAAAGCATATTCTAAGAGTTATAGGGCACTAGAATGTCCTATTACTATTATTTAGTTTTATTCTACAGCAGATGCTGCTCTCTGATTCTGATATTTGCTGCACAATGTTCCTGTTCTCTCTTCTTGTTTCTATTTGTCTTTCTGATTCTGATATTTGCTGCACAATGTTCCTGTTCTATCCTGTTGTTTCCATCTGTCCAAGATCTAAAGTCAAAACTAAAGGCACAAGATGAAATAAGTGGAAGCCTGGGATCCAGATTCAAATTCACACTGGGCCCAAATTCCCTATCATTCACAGTATCTATATGGTGGTTCTCAGTTTTGTCTTGTGTGGATTGAGCCAAATAATTCTCCAATGCAGAAAAACTATTTTGAGTTTGAATTCTACTTATTTAGGCAACACAGAAGCAACTTGCCTGAGACTCTTGTGCTTGTAAAAAAAAGCCCATACTGAGGCACAGGCACTAAAAGTGCACAGCTCAATGTTCAAAAAGCAGTGGTCCAGTTTAAACCTGGTTTGGTTGGCATGGAATAAAGGGATAGATCAAAGACAATACTGGGGTTTTTTTGATTAAACCCTAGGTGTTAGTGTGCATAAAGATTAGGAGAAAGAATTGTGTGGGCTTTGTGAGAGATCCAAGGGCACGTCAGGTTTCTAAGACATATCTGTACAATATAAGCATTTTTATTATCTTAGTAATTTAACTCTGCTAATTTCTCCCCTTTTCTATTAAATTCAACAACAATATAAATAAATTAAGATTCTCTTCAGCGCTGCCAGCAAACCAGCAAATGTGAAATTCAGAACCTCATCTCCATAACAGATCTTGTAAATTTAAGCAACATAGAGTAATAACAGCTCAATTGACTACTTCCATCAGCATATGACTAATTTAGAACAAATTCTACTGTAGTATTACTCAGAGAACAGCTAGGAACTTAACCTGTTTTTTTAACAATCTGCTTCTTGTAATTTCTGTGTGTCCTCCCATAGATAACTTGATAATTTTTTTTTTTATATTTAATTTAATAAAATAAGTATTTCTGTGAAAGATACAAAAAGAAAAAAAGTGTTATGAATATCTCCCTACACTCCATTTGAAAACCTCTGGCTTTTTAAATCATATTAAGAACCTTACTTGAGAAGTCATCTGGTTAATTATTTGGTCATCTTCCTAGACCAAATATGTTTTCTCTTCTCCCAAGAAAGAATAACGATGCTGGCAAATTGCTTTGATTCCCTTTCTCAATCAACACTACCAATAATCATTTGTTAATCTGAAACCAAATGATGGCATTGCTATTTACTTTGTGCTAGTTCTTTTTTTTCTTTTTTATTCTTTACATGGAATACGTGATTAATAATATTTAACAATTAGCTGTTGCTATTGGGCTATTTTGATCTCTTCTCAATCCAACTTTTTGTAGTTATATGAATATGTCCCCCCAATATACAGTTTCCACTTTTGAACACATTCATTTTTTGGTGTCATTGAAGAAAATAACATTAATAAAAACAAATAAACCATTGTCTCATCAGTAAAGCTTGTCTCAATTTAAAAAAACAAACAAGAATAAAAAGAAAACCAACAACCTGTTTTCTGTCATATTGTCTTTCCATTTTTCTGGAGTATTAGCTTTTTCACTTCTGCAATGTAAGTTGTCCTCTTATTTGAGAAGATTGTTGATCCAATACTATTTATTCTTTAAAATTCAAAATCTTTATTAAATATTGCAAGTAGTAAGCATAGAAACTGTATGACAAACCTTCACAACTGTGTGAAGAAATCCAAACATTCTGCCCATGGGAAAGTTATGGAAGAAAAGATTAAAAAAAAAAATTATATCCTTGTCTGACAGCTTTAAAGAACCTTTTAATGATGAATATCCATAGAATTAAATGAGTTCAGTCATGAAGCATGTGACAAATCATATGTTCTTCCCCCTCACTTGGACAACAGCCTGGTCAACATCCTCTCTGAAAGCAATGTTTTCTAAGGCCTGTATGAATGTAAAATTGATGGATAAACTGTTTTGGTTTTTTTGAATTTTACCTGTTACCTCCCAGGTCCAGACTAGGTTTTTTGTAATACTTTGTAGGATGATGGCCACAAGAATCATAGTCATTTCAGCAGAAGATACAAATCAAATAATAGTTTCCCCCTTTTGCTCCAAGACAGTCTTCCTTCACTACCATACTACCTTTCTAACATGACTTTTTTGAATCTGACATTCTGTTTTAATAAGGTGTTAAATCCTAAGATTTAAAAGACTGCAGTTACGGGTGTTTTTTAATTGATTGTCCTTTCCAACAGGAGAGCTGTAATGCCACATGCTGCTACTTGCAGTCGTTAGGCCATAGCAGTAAGTTTTGTTCCCATTCCAAGTGGATCACCACTTTCTCATAGAATCACAGAATCTTTTATGATTCTATAATGCAGCATGTGGCATTACAGCTCTCCTGTTGGCCCAATGTGTAAGTGAATCTGGGGAATATATGCTACTGAGGAACAATTTTTCCTTTGTGTTTTGCTATTGCAGTTATCAAAAGGATAAGGATGTAGCCCTCAAGTTAAATTTGGCTTTTACATTATGATTTAAACCTGGAGTGATTTTCATGCAAATACTAATGCCTGACATTTGTGCCTTTGTTATCAGTTATTTCCACGGCACCTGACATTGCTGATAGGCAAAGTATTTTTTCATTGCTTTTACAGTGAAGAATTACTTCAGACCTTTAATTTCACATATATTTTAGTGTAGGTGTAAATCCCCACTGCTTTTGTCTTGGAAAAAGACGATATTACTTTTTACTATATTCTATATCTCATTGGTGATTCTGTTCATCAGCACTACAGTTAATCACTCCTTCCCCTGGTAATAGTGACACGGACGTGAATGGCATTCTCCAAAGCCAATATTTTTATTGAAATAGAGAATGAAAGAAAACTCAGGTGTTATTTATGGCACTTCTTAGTTTGGTAGTTGATATCATTAAAGGTCTCTGCCAAAGTGAATTGAGAAGCATAAGTATTTTGGCCTTCTTACTTCTATCTATGCAGACTGATAGAGCTTATTTATTCACAGTATGCTTATGAATTCCTCAGCAGAATTTCTGTAAGGCAGCTCTATTAAAAGCATTTCTTATAGTAACATCTCATAAGATCTCATTCTCATCTTCAAGAAAAAAACTTTCACAGCTGAGCCACTCCTTTCAGTGGCGTATAATGGATATCTGGATCCCTGGAAAATATATCCCAGTCATTTTGTACAGTACAGAAAGCTAAATGACGCCTGGACTTTTCCTCTTCAGGGGAATAAGTCAAATGTGGCAATAAATAACCATAATGTACTATACATTTAAATATAAAAGTGCCCCTGTTGGTTGTTCTAGCTGAAATAGGATGGAAAAAGTCCCAGTATACACATTAAAGAAATCTGCCAGGAAGACTATTCTGTAAAAAAGAAAAGTGCTGATGTTAAGGGCCAGTGTAGTAAGCTATTATACACTGGTTTGACTACTGATCCTACTGCTAATTTGAGAACCAAAAATTTTCCTTAACCTGGCTGAGCCAGAAGGATTTTTCAGTCCTATTTCTATCTACTAGGACAGAAACAGTGGTTATGAGAAAACAAAGGTGCTGATTAACCTTTAAAGCAGAGAAATATAAAATACACTGTGAATTCAAAATATATTCTGTGACCACTTATTTAATATCTGCTGCCCAGAGAATGCAGGAGATCTAGAACCATCTGCCTATAAAAATTTCTACATATGTGCACATATGGTAACGACTGTGTGTTTACAGTCTACAAAGTGACTTTTGATCAAGACTAAAGAGAAAAAGGAAATAAGAAAAAGGAAATAAGAAAAAGGAAATGAAATAAGAAAAAGGAAATAGGAATGTTTATCTATTCCTTGAAAACTCCAGAATTATTACTTTGGTAATAAGCAATAATAAAGGGTATATTTTATGGGTCATAATGACTAGCTTCTCTTTCTTTTTTTTTTTTTATTTTTTCACCTTAGAATCATCTATTTATAGATTATGTTGTTATTTCTGGTTGTTTAGTCCAACTACATCTAACTTAGCTACATTCAGTCTCCTTTTCAGGCCAGTCCAAACCTGTCTCATCAGCAGATACTTCCAGTTTACCAGTTCAGATTAGATATTCAGCCAAAAACAGTTTTGCTGTGTAACAAAATGTACTTTTCTGTGTACCTTCTGCTATGGATGTCGTATAACCTCTATAAATTCCTGGGGTGGACTTGCACTAGCTCACTTTTTTTTTTCACTATTGTAAATCAACATCTGGTTTTTGTACATGTAACTTCTTGGCCAGTATGGCCTATGATATAATAGAGAGAGTTAATCTCTGAGGCTGTCATCAGGTTGTTTACCACTGTTGCAGTGTGATGCCATGGTAATTACCATCACACCAGGCAATCCTCCTCTCAAGCAGTGGAAGCTGGGGGCTGGCCACTGATGGTGGTTTGGAAGGATGTTTTCAATGATGTCATTAATTCTGGAATTTATTTCACTGCAACCCTTTTCTAACTTGATGGTGAAAAGATTACCAAAAGCTTTCTCTTTCTTTTAGGAGATTTTTTTTTTTGGTGTCTGTTTGTTTGTTTTAGCAGAATTTGTTTGTGAGGTTACAGAACAATTCAGATTGATTTCATGTCATTATAATGAATTATAATGACATAATATATGTCATGATCAGAAATTATAAGATTTCATGTTTTCAGCAATGGTGACGAAATACAGATTTGACTCAAAGGTCTCCAGTTGTTTTTTTTTCTTGTTCAATCCAGCCTAAAAAAGATATTATTGGAAACATATTTTATTTTAAATGACTGGTTTAAGTTGATGAAAATAGTTCTAGTAAAATCAAAGTTTTAACACTCCATAATCTTTGTTGGAAACTATTAACAAATTGTGAGTTTTGTATGGATCTTAAAATGCTTCAAGAACAGATTAATACATTGCAGGCATTGACACAATCCTAGCCAGTTCTGACTAGAATATTCCTATCCACTTCTCACAGAATACATCAGAGGGAGCAAAAACAATCACAAAAAGAAAAATCCACTTTGAGCTGGAGATAAAAGTAACTTTTTTTCATATAAAAAGAACATAAAATCCAGTGAACTGAACACCTGAAATGCCATTGGCACAATGCATTCAAATGCTTCATGTGGTAGCCTAAAATCTGTCTTCAAACAGCGTGGTTGTTGCATGTGCAATAAAAGTAAAATATATTTCAATGAAGAGATTATCTTTGAACCAGCAGAAATATCCTCCAGACCTAAAACCATAGAATGAGCTCCAGGAAATCTTAAGGAATAAAGGAAACTAAAAAAAGTTAGCACTAATCTCATTCCAAACTCTCCATGATTCAGCTCAGGGAAAGAATTGCAGCACAGAACTGTTTCAGTGCCTTAACTGATTTGAGTGTGCCTCACTCTTCAGCTATTGCCTTTTGCTCTCCTGTAACTCCTATTTAAGCTTCCTTTGACATGAGAAAAAGTCAGAGCACTAATGGGGAAGCGTGGAAGAGAGACCTGGGAGCTGTTCCTCAGTGACTACAGAGAGAAGCTTGTCTGGCAGGAAAAGTAAACATCATCCTGGAAATTACAAGGTAATTGTGCATCCCTGCTAACCTGAAGAAGCTGAGTTAGTCCCTTGATATAAAACTTTAAATTTAACCTTAGAACATGAAATCTGACCACAGATTGTTATTTCTTGCAAAATATTAATTATGACACATGTATCTTTTTATTTTGCATTGAGAGTACTTTGAGCTACAGTGATGACAATTTGCACACTTCTCTTGAACTTTTTATGAAATATAACCTTTTAAATTTATTTTTTTTTATAGATACAAACTCATAAGATCTAAACCCACGTTAACTTTACTAGGAGTCCTCCTCTGGTGCTTCCAAGTAAGCTTACAGCAGAAACAAAGGCAGAGAGCAAATCTGTCTTCCTATATACTTCCATATCCTTAGAGAGCTGATGGTGCACAGTCTTACAGAGGTTAAACTTGTATTATACAAATATATGGACTCTGCATATTTTGATTATCAATTACAAGAGTCTCAGTTCAACTGTTAGCTCAGGAAATTACTGGATATTGCTGGAGTAAGGAAGGCTATACTAAGAAAATAATCATTACTTCCTGTTCCCTGTTTATAATGTTCTTTTCCTAAGCATCTTCTCCTACTGGCTGCTATCAGAGACATGGTGGTGGGATGGATGGGGCCTTTCTGATCCATGATTTGCCAAGTGCTGCAGTCAGGACAAAGCTTTTATGCTGCTCTAAACATTCTATTATCTGTTCTGTTTTTCTGTGATTGAGAACTTATCTGTGTTTTTTAAGAGGTTAAATAAACCACAGCAGGCATATATAGAATAAAATTGTCAAAAGTTGCCTAATAAATCTACTGTTCTGGAAAAAGTTCTGGTACTTTATATAATACTTCTGACACTTTATACTTCCCAAGGGAAGAAAACAGAATTAGTCTAGGCAAAGACAGCATTAATTAAATAAAACCTCATTAAAAACAAGCATGAGCTGCAGGTATTATCTTGGATTGGTGAAATTACAGAAAGGAATAAAATAGCATTAAGTAATTTGTAGTGAAATATATATTCACTTGTGATGTTTTTATTTGCTTAGGACATGGATGCACATATCAAGACCCCACTTTCTCTCTCAGAAACTTTTCAAAACAACACACTTCCAAGAGTAAATATCAAAATTAAAATATTTTCTGAAAATGTCTAACATTCCCTGAGGTTCCTGGCATTTGCAGGGCTCTGTGCTTAGGGCAGTTCCATCAGGTAAAGCTCAGCTGCTCTACAGCTAGTGTAGAACTGTTGGCTCTGAGAAAACAGGTAACCTAAATGTCAAGTGGCCACAGGGAAAAGCTTAGAGATCAGTCTTCCATTCATTAGAAACTTCCCTCAAACACTGGGGAAGAAAACCTCATTGCTGTTAGAAAGGGATGGGAAAAATAAGAATTAGGAAATAAATCTATAATTTTCTTGATGGATTTATCCTCTCAATGTGGAAAAAAAACCCCACAGTTTTTAATTTAACCTGCTTTTAAAATATCACCTCTCCTAAAATCCATAGACATTAAAGACCTTGTGTGCCCTTTCAGCACTTAAAGGGGGTTTATGAGAAAGATGGGAACAGTCTTAGAAGGACCTGTTGCAACAGCACAAAGGGTGATGGATTTAAACTAAGAGGGGAGATTTAGGCTAGATATAAGGAAGAAAATTTTTACCCTGAGAGTGGCGAAGCATTGGCTCAGGTTGCCCAGAGAGGTGGCAGAAGCCCCATCCCTGGAAACATTCAAGGCTGGGTAGGACAGGGCTCTGAGGAACCCAGTCTAGTGGAAGGTGTCACTGCTCACTGCAGGGGTTTTAGACTAGATGATCTTCAAAGGTCCTCCTAACCCAAACCATGATTTTATGGTTCTATGCTAAAGTCACTGTGCAAATCAGCCCCAACAGCAGCCTGGAATCATCTGGGTTAGCCAGGCTGTTTATTAAGTTTCCAAAAGGTTGTTTCCTTTCACTGTTACTTGTATGGCTTGAAGAGTGTAAATACCTTCAGTAAAATTTACCTTCTGGTAAATGTAGAGAAGATCTTGAGACAAACTGACAGCCCACCCAGGAGGAGCTCTCTGCTGAGAGCTGTTACCTGCAGGATGCTCACTGGAAGCAGCAGTCCGTAAATATTTTTAAAGCCTGTAATGTACAGTCTGAAACGTTTGTAAAAATGTGGACACCAAAACTACATCTTGCAGGTGCAGCTTGCCTTGGGGAGGTGCAGGAGCTCTTGGAAGATCTGGGAGTTTATTGTTATATATTTTCTTATGTGTAAAAAAAAATGCTTTAGTATGTTCGTATAAGGTTCTGAAAACTTTATGTGACTTCTGATGACACCGGGAACTTTATTTTCTGTATACATAGAGAATATTTAGGAAAGAGACTGATACATATATTTATATAGCTACAAACCTATAGTTTTCCATATATGTGCTCAATTAATGTTATGTTTTATTAAACCTATCATTTTTATGAAATAATTTAGATTTTAATTTGACATAAAAATGGAAGTTCTGCTCTAAGGTTACCATATTTATCTACTTAATATATTTATATTTCTACAAGATTCTTCTAACTGCATTAATTAATTGTCCAGGGCATACTTCTTCCTGACTCTACAAATTATTTAGTTGATTTTACCTATTTTAGAATCATATTATTATTCCTAGTTTTACATTTTATTATATTAATTACATATTCATTTACTGAGCTACAATAATTCTGTCAAATAACATAGACATTCTAAATTCAGAAAAATCCCCATTTTTTTTTGTTTTGTTTTTTGAATAACAAGTGTTTGCTGCAACAAATTTAGATAACAGAGAAGCTCTTACATATTTTAATCTGTATCAGCATTTCCACAATTTAATTTTCTTATGTCAAGTTTAATTCCACACAAAAAATTCCCTGCTTCTGTTTATGAAAAATAAAATGTCTTAATATTGTTAACAGTGGCTTTCTAAAATGTAGGAAAACTGGCAGTACAGCTGAAGAAATTGGTTTGAGTAGAAGTCCAGTTAAGCCTGAAATCCCACCTCAAAGGCAGTTGCATGGACAGCCTGTCTCAACACTGAAAGCCCAAGTAGCTGCTGAATGAAATTGAAATATTTTTGTTACTGAAAGTGGTGATCCTACACCAGTGTTTCCCAAATGAAACAGCATAAGACTTTGGTTTTATAAAAACATCTTGGTTATAGTAATACTTTTGCTTTGGAATAATTTCCTACTTAAAACTCGCATACGAAGTTTCTGAAAGCAGTTGAATGAGAACTGGTTTTATAGCAATATGTTATTGTTGTTTAAGGTTCTGTTTCAATCAGGGAATGGAAATTCAGTTTCCAGATGACTCCATGTCCCAAGCATTTTGGAACCAGAAAACAGCAATTTGAGATCCGATATCCTCTAGCCATGACAACAATTTTCCTCTCAAGAATAATTTCCAATTGAAGTACAAATATGACCCATTTTTCTGGCTTGAGTAAATGTTTACCTTCCCATTTTTATCCTGAAATGGGAATTTCCACAAAAAATTGGTGAATAAGAGCCTCTTGATGATGTCTTTGACTTTTACCAGGTCATACCATCATATCCTCAAACTTTGACAAAACAAATGTAGCTGGAAATTAAGCTTAACTAAATTTTTTTTTCAATACATTCTCCAACCACTTTATTTAACATCTGTTGTAGCATCTTACTATCTGTGTCTTACTGGTAAGTGGCCCCTCTTAATCAGTTTATAAATACAACTGGCCCCTCTTAATCAGTTTGTAAATACAACTACTATGGAAAAAAAAAATCACCATGGTTACTATTTTTAATTTTATTTTTGTTCAGATGTTTAAAACTTGTATGGCATTTCAAATGCAGGTGTAAACATGTAGTAACACATACTACTACCATTTTACTATTATGTTTTAGCTGAAGAATGTGTTTTCATTCCAAGTGCAAATGCACAACACTTGGTAGCATACTTTCTGTGGACGGTTTGCTTGTACTTGGCTCCAACACAATTCAGATTTCATTGAATCCTATTCAAGTATTCACTGAATCAGAATCATTCTGTTAGAGCTGGAAAACCAAGTCTTTTGAAAAGGAAATCCTGCTATGAAAGACACTGCTTCCAAAGGGAGAGGCAAACAACATTTGTTGAAGTAGATTTATTATATATAGTCTATATATAAGAATATATATTATATATATCACAGTTTAAGGTTTTAAATTAAGTTTTTTCTTGATTGTCTTTTAATATGCTGTCATATTGATTTTCTAAAATCAAAATCCCAAACACTGTTTTTCCAGGCATTTTATGAAATGCATCCCCAGCCTAAGTATTAGTTTGAAGGGTTATTTTGTTGGGTGTGTAACTAATTTTTTCTGACATGTTTGTTTATTAATGATATGAACTGAACTTTTATTGATTCATCCAGCCAATGTTATTATAAGAAATTTAAAGAATAAATTATGTCTCTTCCTACTAAAATTTATAATTTTACTAAAAAGCTGAGAAACCTTTTTTCATCAAAAAGTCAACAGACTGCCATTAAAATTCTGTGCAGGTCACCTCTTTCAGTCATTAACATTTTTTTACAAAGATATACTTGTTATCATGAAACAGGGTTTCTACCTGTTATCATAGCTAAAAAATCACCCAATTTTTAGAAGTTTTAGATATAAGGAAAAAACCCAATAATTTGTGATATTTGTTTATAGATCAAACTTCAAGACTTCAAGTGTACTTAAAAATCAGGCATTTATAAAACATAAAAATCAAGCACACTTTTTAAGATATCTATGTAGGTAACCTACAATATTTGAACATTTTTATGGAGTTTGCAGAGAGATGCAAAGAGAGAGAAGACAAAATTACACCTCATTTTAGACCATTATGACCCAAAATATTTGTTTTGAAAAGGATGCTGATATATTTTTGCATTTCTATTGCCTGTTCTCTCCTCCATGCTCCAAATTTCCACTCTTGCAGCTGTAGGTTGATGAGAGTACTTTGAATCAGTGATGTGACTTCTGAGGTTTTTAAAAAAAATTTTCATTTTTTCCTATTTTGCCTGATCCTACAGAAACAGTGATAAAAAAAATTGTGGCAACAGCAAGTTCTGTCACAAAACAGATTTATTTCCCAGAGCAGGGAAGAGTGGGATCTTGTTTTGCCAGCAACAAGCCAAAGGTGGGAAATCAGAGAATTATGGCAGCAGGCCAACCACAGAGAGGTTGGGGTTTTTTTTTTAAACTATTTTTGCTTCTTTATTTGTGAGCTCACAAAGTAAATTGCAACTCAGCTAATTACTGTCCCACAAATTAATCCATGCAGCTCATTTTCTTCAGTGCACTTTGACATGGTCTCACCTCAAAAAACAGGTTCTGGAGCAGTAAGCAGCCAGTCACAACAGATCAGGTGACTGGAAAAGGGGAGTGACTTCCAGGGCAAATGGCACAGGAGGCTGCCACAAGAGGGGATGGACTTCTGCTAGAAGCTGGGGAGAAGGCACCTGTCACTTCTTATCTTGTGTATTAGTTGTCCCTGCACAACTCCATGGCTTTTATATCACAACTTGGCAGTGCTTTTGCAAGTGTTGTGGTTTTCTTTCTTGGAAGCTTTAGCCACACCTTACTTTCCTTATGTTCTACCAGAATCCAGAGATGAAGAGCCAAGAACCAGAGATGGAAGTCTCTTCTTCACCTCCTGAACACATCTCAAGCTCCTCTGTAGAAATGTCAGGAGCTGGAGAGATCACCAAGATGAATTCAAGAGTACAGACCCCTAAGGATGACATTACCTTCTATAAAAATAAAAATAAATATTTCATTTATCAATTTCAATATCAATTTTCCCTTCCAGACACTTCATTTTTTTTTCCCTCTTATTGTAGTTTCAAATTAGAAGTCACGTTCTCTATTGACTTTCCAGTGCTGGTGCACATCCATTTCTGTGCCTCTGGACACAGGGATCATTATTGTGACAATCTCAGTTTCACAGTTTAGGAGTCCAAAGGCTTAAAGCTTTCCAGCCATCTACAAATTTGACGTGAAGTTTGATGTTCTCTTCAAGTCTTTGAAAACATACCATGCCTTAAGTGCTTTGTGTGTGTATGTGTGTGTCTAGACCTGATGTATAAGCAGAGCTTGCTTCTCTAAACTCTGATTTCCCTAAACTTTAAATTAAAGCTTAGCAAAATAATGCCAAGGCATGTCCAGAGTTTGGACTTTTTACAGTAACCTAAATATTTTACAGAAAAGGGCTGTGGTCCCAGGCTAAATGGATGGCACAATTAGCCACAAGACAACACACTATAAAATGCCACTGCAGGGAAACAAGTTTTGAAGATTTTGAGGGTGAACATATTTTTGAAACAGTATACTAAAATTTATCTCTTTTCCTCAAATCAATCTTTGTTGTTGTTGTTTTGTTGTTTGCTATTTTAAAAATCTGGACTCAACATTGTAGTAGTACTGCTACTTTTGTATTACTAGGACTGAGGAAAGATTTATTCTCTCAAAAAAACCCTCATATTCTGCTATGACTTAGCTGGACTTAAATGGACTTAAATGATGACCCCTCTTTGGACAGTACTTCCAGCAAGTGGGATGGTCTCCTCCATAAAAAGACGTATCAGACAATTACATAGGCTTTTGTACTACTTAACAAAACACTTTTAGAGTTCACACTTAGAAGACAAAGGGAGTGCAAACTGCCTTAAATATTTCTTAATGAAAATGTTACGTAAACTTTCTGATTCATTTGGAATGAAACACTGACCTTTTCACTACTGGGAACATCCCATAGGAGAATTTTTTGGTTCTTCAAGCCTCATTCCAAGTATGAGCAAAATCCAGAATTGTTATGGTTTTTCCAGACCTGCTAGAATGTTTTCTTTTGTTGTCTGAAATAATTTTCCAGTGGTATTTCTACTTGGATTTCCACAAAAAAAAAAAAATATTTTGGTTTTAATTTGGTTTTGGTTAATAAAATGCAGGTCAAAGGCAAACTATTATTGGAGAATAATTAATGGAGGAACAGTACATGGGGAATGTTAATTTTTTTTCATACTATGTCTAAATTTATATTATTAAAGGGTAAGTTATTACATCATTGCTGAATAATTCTTACTGAGAGGAAAAGCAAACTGTATGTAAACTTTGTTTTCTTAACCTAGATGATTTTCTTTTGCAGTGCAATTTGAGACTTTATTTATGTGGAGTAAGGAGGGTTTAGGAGTTTGTTTTTCGGAACATGAAGTTCTTTGAAAACCATCTCCTAGTCAGATGGAATCTGGGAACAAGAAGAAAAGCACATAGGGATTGTGCTAACTTATTTTTAGACTCAAAATCATATCACATAAGAAGATTCTTGTTACTTTTTAGTAGTACACCAAATACATATAGTGGAAATATGATTAATATTTCAGGTATGGTTCATGGTTGATATAAATCATCATAGGTATATTGCTCTGCTAAAATACAGATTCTTTAACAGCAGAAAAGGATATCCTTATTCCTGATGGAGTTTCCTCGTAGCTTATTTTCCTACTTTTTACTAATATTTTCTTTTCAGTATGTTCTGCCAAAATATTCTCAATGTTTTGTCACAGATTGATTTTCCCAGCTCTGAAGAATAATTCATGCTCTTATCCACCGGAGTCCAATAATAGCAATACAAAAATATTTGTGTTTAAACTCTGTTAGAAAAGGACCTGCAAGTATGAAATAAAAATTGAGGAACTCTGCTCCTTTATTCAATGACTGACATATTCATCATCAGGTTGAGCTTTACCAAAAACATTTATATTTTGTCTTTTCCTTTAAAAATACAAACAGAAAATTATGAATTTGAAAAAAAAAAAGTAATTTACAGTAGGAAAAAAACATTCTACAAGAAAACTCAAATTTACTTGAATGTTTATCTCAGTTTGTGATTTTAATATTGAATCCTCCATTCTTGGTTGTATTTGTGGTTTTTAAGGATCTTAATCATTTAACCTTCAGTATAACTTCTCTTACAAGATGTACTACATATAGTCACAGATTAAAAAAATGAACTTAAATGAGGTTGAATTATTTGTTGCATAACACTTGTTAACTCTGTACCTATAGATCTTTGGGCCTATATAGTCTCTACCACTGTCCAATGAATTCTCTCATTCTACCTTATTTCCTCTTCTAAATACACATCACTTCCTGCCCATAAAACTACAATTTAAAAGAGTCTATGCAAACTTATGCTGAATATTCTATGCTGAATTTCTAAATAGAACAAATTTTATTCTCTGCTTTCATTTCTGCATACTCTGTCTTGGCCAGCACACCATGCTGAATTTGGCTATCAGTTTCAGGATTTCTTCCTGGGTAGTTTTGTTTGTTTGTTTGTTTTGTTTTTTTTTTTCTAATTATACTTACCTGCTGTAAGAAAAAGATGGAAAGGATGAAAAGCCTATTATTATTACACAGTTAAAAGGTTCCCAAGAAATGTTAGATCAATGCTGACATACGATGATTTCCCGTTATACTGACCTATTGTAACTTCCTAAAATATGCTTAACACTTCATGAATCTTAGCCAATTATTCTTTTCACTTCATCTGGATTTCATTTTCACTTTCAAGTGGTAACTGGGGCTTTCTGGCAGGCACAAATAATTGAATGAACTTTAATTAGAATGGTCCAGGTAGGAATGGTTCTTTAATGATGGCTCAGGAACAGTGCCTTTAATCCTACAAAGCACTGCTAAAGGTCTGCTGAAGCTTTGTGAGTTGGGAGAAAGAGGAGGGGGAGGAAAGGTGAATGAAATATATATATGTTTATATATATTTT
>NW_008606448.1:0-25425 GCF_000691845.1 Merops nubicus
CTCTTGGGCATGGCTCAGGAGTTAGCACTGGCCAGGGACCATTCCTAGCAGGAGAGAAAGAGAGTTTAATAGCATTGGCATTAGCTGTTCCCTGTCAGCTGGCCAGAGAGCAGCCCCAGACAGGTTTAATTTACTGCAGCTACACCAGAAGCCAAAATGGTCAGCACCAGCTAGCACAGCGCATGGAAGCCACATGTTTGGGCTGAATCTCCTATTCTAGCAGCCTGGGTATAAAAACCCCCTCTCCAGCCATCACACTCTGCAGTACTTCATTGTGGACCAAAGCGTGGCCTTTTCTCCCATTTTCATCCCCATTAAGGTTACGCCCTGATTATTGGTGTGGCAGTAATTTTTAGTGCAACCCTGATGAGTGAAAATTCACACGTTGATGCTTCCATGGGAGCAGGAGTGAAACTGCTCCAAGGAATTGGCAGTGAGACACAGACTGCTCTTTCTGTGCTCTCCCTGTAACATTTCACAAGTATTTTATTCTCTTTTAGTCAAGATTCAGTGTTACAGGTCCATAAAATGAAAACATGTGTTCTCTTTAATATGCATTCAGAGAGAAAATCGCTTCGCTCACATAAAACCTAATAATTGGATGTTATGTAGGAAAAGTCTGGAAAAAAAAATGAAGTCTCCTGTGAAGTGGCACTAAAGATGTTTCACAATCCTGACACCAGCCACAAAAATGTCTAAGCCACCAACCCCCACTGGCTTGGGTAAATGCTGTAGTTTCCTTATATCTGCATGCAAAACCTGCTCTAGGACACAAACCTGCATCTGATTGAAATGTAAAAAAAAAAAATAGTGTGAAAGTCTATTATTAATAATGCCTATTATTCATTTTTTAACTTGAAAATTATTTTCCAATACAATTTTTAATTAAACATATAAATGGCATTGGTGCCATTGATTTAAACACAGATCAGTGTTCCACCCTGGGCTGGTTTTGGCTGGGCTAGACTTAATTTTCTTTACAGGCTCTAATATGGGGCTGTTTTGGGCAGTTTGCTTATTAAACTGTCTTTATCTCAATGCAAGTAAAAAAATACAGTGTGAAAGTCCATTATTAATAATGCCTATTGTTCATTTTTTAACTTGAAAATTATTTTCCAATCCAGTTTTAATTAAACATATAAATGGCATTGGTGCCATTGATTTAAACACAGATCAGTGTTCCACCCTGGGCTGGTTTTGGCTGGGCTAGACTTAATTTTCTTTACAGGCTCTAATATGGGGCTGTTTTGGGCAGTTTGCTTATTAAACTGTCTTTATCTCAATGCAAAAGTTCTCATTTTTACTCCTCCAGGTCTCTGCCCCATCTCAGCAGGGGTAGTGAGCAAGTCGTTGTGTGGGGCTCAGTGGCTGGCAGGGGTTAAACCATGAGAAACCCTTTGGAAATCTCTGGGGTCACAGGGGAGGAAGAAGAACTTCTGTTTCCTAAGAACTGAGGTGCACACCAAAGCCTCCTCTTCCTCCCACAAATTAAAGCCATCAAGACTTGATTTATTTAATACTGGGTACAAACACATGCTTCCAGGAGGGAATTTTCCTTTTCATGCTGGATTCTGCATGCACTTTGGTACATCCCCTTCATTTTACACCATTTAAGCTTTAGCATCCCAGCTTACAGACACATCAATACTGCTGGGAGGCTTTTGTCATTCAGCTTGAGCCAAACACTGTCTCAGAGGCAGCTTCCAAAAGGAACAGAATGAAGGTGATCTCAAATCCAAGCCCACGATCAGATCCAGAAGACTGCCTGGTTTTTCTTCTCCCCTCCAAGGTATGTAACAAGGAGTATTAAAAGTGCCTTAATGTTTAAAACACAATTTCAACCCACAGCTTTGAAAGTAGGGGGCTGCAGATTCTCTAATGTCACTGCACTCTTTTTATGGTACCAGAGTAGAAATGTTGAAGCAGTAACAACTCCCAGTAGGATGACACCCTGACAAGAAGGAAACCAAAACACCTGAAGGGATCCCACTACGTGTAAATCACAGGTTTAATTTGTAGAATTTGCATTTCATTTGTTTCTGTAGCTTGGCAGAATTTTTGTTGATAAGAGGGTTTTTTATCATTTTGGTTTGGGATTGGGTTTTTTCCCCTTTGTCTTCCAGGAGATTCTGCACTGATTAATCTGTTCTCTATCCAAGACTCCATTATAATTAGTGACTGAGTACATAGCTGAGTAAGAAGAGTTAATGATAGGGCACAGTCTTTTCTGGAGTCTCTTCTTATGTAAGTGTTGCTTTTCTGGGTTCAAAGGTGACATGCAATTTGCTTTGGTTTTGATCTTATTTTCTTGTGAAATTGCTTTAACATAAGCCTCTCTCAGGGATATACTTTTTTAAGTCTTCCTTCTATGTTTGATTAATTTTCATCCTCTTGATTTCCTTATTTTACTTTATAGGGAATGATTGGGGGGTGAGAATTCTGCTATGGGGCCCAGTGGAGAATCTGGCTCTCCTGCTCCCCCAGCTGCTGAACAAAAGCAGTGAGAGCAGTGTCCCAAACCCTGACATGTGCCCAGCACTCCTCTGCTCAGACACCTCAAATTAAAATCAATCACTTTTGAAAGAGTGAAATATTTGCATCAGGACTTGGACAGTCAGCAACAAAAAGTTCCAGCAGGACAACCAACTCAGGCCCATTGCAATCCAAAATAACTCATCAATCCATAGGAAAACCTAAAGCTAAACTCAGCTTCTTGCAACTCACTGGAGCCAAGCAGAAGGATATTCTTGACTAGACCACAGTCCTCCTAAAACGTAGGATGTTGCAAAACTCTCAGAGCAACAGAACTAATTCATGAACTAGCTATGGCACAAATTAATCAGACTTTGTAGGTTAAGTTCTTAAATGTTCTTCAAAACAGGCAGGCAACTAGTCCTTGGTTATGCACGTGGAATTCCTCTAGGAGTAGGTATTTCTTACTGCCCTATTCCTGACTTAAAGTACTGCATCTTGCATGCCTAAAAACTGCAACTGCTTCTCAAAGACAGCACAGGATATTGAATTATCCCTCAGGTCTGGATCAAAGCCACACTGGTGGTGATTGGAGTCACATCTTGGGCCAAACCTTTAGCAGAGCAGGAGAAGGAAAAATAAGTTGCAATGGCAGACTCAGTGTCTCCAGGTCTGACAGAGACTTCTGATTCCTCTCTTTTTTCTCTGCAGGAGCAATCACATACCCCTGAATCTTTTATCAGACAGAGGTGACATTTGTATCCCTGATTCATTGTGACTACAGGAATCTTCTTTGGATAAATACAGGGTTTCATCTTTCAGTTATTCCAGCCTTCTCTTGCAATCAGCTTCACTCCTGCCCTCACTGGCATTCCTTCCGACACTCACATTTCACTAGTAGATCAGCAAGCTCAGTTGCCATGAGCAGAACTCTGTTGCCAACCAAAAATCTTTGACACTGAGGAAACCTACAGAGGATCTCACCACTCACTGCTGCTTCTGGAAAGGTGGAAACTGTTGAACTCAAGTTCCCACCCAACACCACAGCATCTCTCACCCAAGGGTAAGGAAAAGGAGGAAAACAAGTCCCTTCAGAGAAAAGAGCAGGAGAAGAGGCCCATCAATGTGTACATGGCATTCCTTCATTCTGCAGGGACGTGCCATGCCTGAGGAGCTACTCTCCACTAGGAAGAATCCTTCAAGGAGATCCTCCAGCCACGTGAAAGGAGACTTGAGTGCACAGTAAAGGTCTGACAGAGGCCAGTGGGAGAGGAGAGTGGATGGAGAACAGGGAAGCAGGTAGTTATTTGATCCAATATTTTCCTACCTTTCTAGGAAGAAGTTAAATGGTTTGGTCTTTCACTGTCTTTCAGAGAATACCACCACCCTCCAGGAAGCATTTGTTTGGAAGGCTGGTGGGAGGTTTTAAGGCCACAGGACTTTTTTTGATAGACATATTCAGGTAGTTCTTTGATCCAATATTTTCCTGCCTTTCTAGGAAGAAGTTAGACAGTGAAAGACCAAACCATTTTTCAGAGAATACCACCCTCCATGAAGCATTTGTTTGGAAGGCTGGTGGGAGGTTTTAAGGCCACAGGACTTTTTTTGATAGACATATTTCCCAAAAACAAATATGGTTGAAAAATTACTGTTTTCAGCAGGCAGAGGAGAGTTTACAGAGTTGAAGTTAAACTAGAAATACTTATTAGAAGCCAATACACCATCTTAGGGTCTGGATTGTAAGGTGGTAAGGAACACAAACCCTACCTGACCATACCTGAAGCAATAAAGTCATCTTCTAGGCTCTGCATTAACTGAGGTTCAGGCCAGTTTTACCATCAAAGCTCATCAACACCAACTCAAATTTCCAAATCTGGTGCTGCATTTTCCTGCAGTCTGTACCCAGTGTTCCCAGTATCCCTGGGGTCTCACCCACCTTTGCCAGTTCCAGACTAGAACCAGCCATAAAATTGTTCCTCCTTTTAGTTATGATGCAAGTTGCTGTCCAAAGTCAGATAAATAATTTCTGAATCCAAGATGTCTAATGCAGAACTAAGTTTTGATCTTGTAGTCTGGCTAGAACCCAAGCTGGGGGAATAATTCAGATACACCCCAACTAATCAATCAAGATATGAGAGAAACACCAATCCAGATCTTTATACTTGGGTTTGACAAAGACTCCCACCTAACAGTCCAACTCCAGAGTATTTCATAAAAGGGTTCAAAAAGATTTCCTTCAGTATTCTTGATTAGGGAATGAAAAAGACAGAAAATTCAGAATACCACTTTTAGGTGTATTTCCCCCAAAATAACAAGGCTTAATTTCTTTAATCTCTTAATATTAACAGAATTACCCAAAAGAATAAAAACAAGAGAAGAAACTCTGTGTTCATAGAAAATCTGGTTAAGGAAAACATTTAAAAGAAAAAAATAATGGGAAAATGTCACTTTTTAGTCTATACTGGAGAACATCCTACAATACCAATAGGAGCTCAATTATTCTAATCACCCTGCAATAAAAGACTTGCTAAACACACATTAGGAGGAAAAAAATAACCAGGTCCAGTAATGTCCACTCTTTGTGAACTCCTATCTGCAGCACACAGAAGAGATTGCCCTGAAGAAAACTCCTAAAAAGTGGTTAATTAACATATAAACCACAAATGTCAGGCTATCGTAAATATTCATGGGGTGATGGATAGTGGGATAAACCCTGAGTGCATGCTGTAAGTTTTTTATCTCCACAGCCATCCTGAGCTGGATATTTACAGTAAATTACAGCTGCACATGCTTTACTCCATAGCCATATGTTTTATTATTCAACCAGATGTAAGCCATAAAACTGTTTTATCTATTTTGTGGTTCAGCCTAGTACTAATAAAATAAACTACAAATACCTGAGTTATAGCTTTGCTGGCATTTCTGCACCCCAGTGCAGTGCAGTGCCAACCTCTCATGCCGTGAAAGGGATCCAAGAAAATCATATGTTCCCATTTCTTATACTTTCATCAGGAATTTCAATATGGGAATGAAAAGCATTGAGATAGTCCAAGATAACAAGTTCTATCACCATCACTGATTGTTCATTTTCGTTTCCTGAAGATTGGAAAGGACATTATAAAGGGACTGCACTCTTGTCTTGGCATCCACACCACTGATTTTCCTTAAGCATCACAGAGTAGAATCAAATCCCTCAAACAATGATATCTCTTAGGAAGGATGGATTTACTTATATTTAAATCTCCTAGGAAGGATGGATTTACTTATATTTAAAAAATAACATTGCAATTAACAAGACATTCCTTTTTTCCCCCCTTTTTTTTTTCCCCTTTTTTTTTTAATCTATCATATTAAACCTTGGACACAAAACCCAAAAAGTATGAATTTTGTCTTGCCACTCTTTTGGGACCAAGATCCCTTTAAGCCCCTGTGAATGTTGCCCAAAGTGCACGAGCAAATGCATCCTCTTTGTGTCAAGTGTGTTGGAAGACAAATTCAGGTTTCATGTCACTGTTTTGGGAAAAACCTGTGAATGTTGACACAAACAGGACACATTCGCTCGTGCACTTTGGGAAAGTGTGTTGGAAGACAAATGCAGGTTTCATGTCACTGTTTTGGGAAAAGAAAAGTGTTCTCAGATGTTTCAGGAACTTTTTTGCTGTGGAATGTGACCATAAGCAGCACAGTTTATAATGGCTGTAGAGAAGACAAAGAATACTGTGAAAAGATGACCAAATACAGCCAGTTTTCTGAACATTTTTAGATGCACTGCTGGCCTGGGAGTAATATGCTCAGTCCTGAGGTTGTCATGGGCATCTTGTCATGTTATTAAGTTTTCCTAGCCCAACAACATTCATTGGACTCTTAAAATGCATAAGACTAGGAGACTAATGAGGAACTGAACGCTGAATATTTCTCAAAGGAGACTCTCTTCCATTCCATCCACCTCTTGCATACTTTCAAAGAATTAATCTATCTTAACAAGGGACCCTCTCCCTATTCTATGCCCCAATTCAATCTCTAAAACAGGGGATTAAATCCAACATCCTGCGAGTCGAAATTAAAGTGGGTTTGGTGGTTGTTTTTCAAGCCACTCTGAGTGTTAATTGGGGTAAAATGTGCAGCTTCTGGGTTACCATTCACATTTCGATTCACAGAGGAGGAAAACTTTGCCAGAAGTACCAAAGGACTACGGAAAATGAAGTCTTTTAACCTTTTCTCAGCACAGCAAGCAGGTATCACTTAGAGGAACACATGCAATTTAAAATGCTTTGGTTGCCCTGAAGATGATAATAAAGTTGAAGAAAAAAGAACTAAAGTACTGTGTCGTTTTTTCCTCCTCAAAATCCTTCAGATTTCATTATGATTGATTAAAAGTAATCGAGCAGATGTTACAGGCAGTAATGCTTTTAAACCCTTCGTGCTTAGATTTAAATCTGAAATAATGCAGATAAAGGAAGTGTGAAAGATTTCATGCCATAGTCCCCCAAGTATTCCTAAAATATAAATGCTGTTTAGATACTTTCTTACGCCTGATACTTTATCATTTTTATGTTGCTGCTGAAAGGATAAGATCTCAAGTGTGAGTTCCTGTGATAAACACATTTTCTTTTGGCTCATGAGTCATAGACAATGTAAAAAGATGTTTTCCCCCTCAAAAAGGCAATATTGTGAACATCTGGTTCATACCCTTCTTAACAAAATTTGTTCCACTGCTCTATTACATATAAACATCTGTCATTTATATCAAGCAGTTGACAAATGCTCTATCTTGAGTTCTAAGAACTGGCATGCTAGATAGTTAAAGATCTTTCTTATATGAAATGAAAACTGTTTGTGGTGAAGACTGAATCCTGTTCAACAGAGGTGACTCCTTTATCAAATGAGAAAACAGGTTAAACTTATCTCAACAGTCTTAAATTTTCCTCTTTCTCCTGACAACTGGCTGTAATTACTGTAAATCACTCTTCACTCCTCTCATAAAAGACAATGATGTGCTACTGAGCCACACTACATGGACACTGTCCAGTGAATGGTTTTGTCTCCCTAAAAGGCTGAGCATTTTGAGAAGTTCCAGACCCTCAGAGTTTCCCAGATATCTATGGTTAAAGAACTAACTAAAGAACTAACCCCAAACCCAAGCCTGTTTTCTGCTGGTGTTCAGTGCTAAGAGGTTGTTCTCTTCCTTTGCTTTATTTGGAAGGGATGGCCACGGCCACACAGATGAGTAATGTGTTCCAGGAAACATTCTTTCCCCAAGAAGTGTGAAATCATTTCTGCCTCTCCTTTTTGGGACTTAGAGGCCCATGAAATCAAAATTGGGGCAGCTATCACTCGTTTTTCCTAGTGCTCCAATGACTCTTCAAGCACAGGGAGATCACTTGATTTTCCTTGAGGGCTGTTGTGTGGTCTGGTCTGCATTCAGGGATGATCAAACTTGCACAGGACAAGCTCTTAGGAGGCTTCAGGCAGAATCACCACGGGCTGCTGTCTCCCTGAGTATTTGAAGTTAAAGCTGGCACCCAAACAGCAAGGGCTTTCTGTCATTTTGTGCTTCGTGACTCCAAGAAATGAATCCAAAAATCTACGTATGACCTCCACAAGCAGCTGGTTTGGGTAGAGTCCACTATTAAGAGCCAGTCAAGATGTGTAAATGAAGTGTCTCCTTCTCTCCATTGACTGTATAGACTAAACAGAGAGTCACCTGGCAACAATTAATAGAAAAATGGAATGCATTTCCTAAATGAGGTGCATAAAGTGGGCAGTCTGCACCTGGTTGTAGGAGCTTTGGATTTGCCATCCTTTTTCACAAGGTATGAGGTCTTTTTTCATAGCTTTTCAGGACAGGCATTGCACAAGACATTTGTAACTAGCTGAAAACAAAGAAACCCTGTGACTCACTGAGAAAAAGGATATTTAGTTAGATGCATGACAGAGCCAGAGGCAACTTCGGAGCTGCAAATGCAATTACTGCTGGCCAGAGGCATTTGCTTTTCACTTTAAAAAAGAAAAAAAAATAGTCTGCTTTGATTTGTCTGACTTCTGTTCAGAGAAGAATGGTATAAAACATGTTCAGTTTTAGGAGATCTTGATTTTGAAAAGGTCCCTTTTCCATGTGCAATGTGAAGGAAGAGAATTCTATCACCCTCTGCCTTCCACCTGCCCTCATTGTAATAGACTGAACGTTGCCTTTCCACTGCAAGAGGGGCAAAAAATATGGAACAATTTGATACGCAGCCTGTATGAGCATTGAGAAAGCCAAATCTAGTGGCCTAATGAAATCTATTGCAGTACAAAAATGGTGTGTTCATTAATAAAGCAGAACATTATTAGATTTTCTTACCAAGCTGGAGCATTTCGAGGCCACTCGGGGCAGGGAGAGGGAGCAGTGGCTTTACAGTACATCCTTTGTTTCCTTAACACTGATCACCTGTCATACTTGATTCCCACAGTGGACCTTTTAGAGCAATTTGCTATTCTGACCTTTGCATACATTTTTTGCAAGCTTTACTCTGGGACCATTTAAGCTGGGACGGGTGGGCATGTGCTGAGGAGGGTAGCAAAGAGTAAGGGGGGGATTCAGTTTCAGTTGGGAACGGGCTGCATCTCTTCAACCATTCATTACCAGCTTCCCTAACATTTGGATTTTCAAAAGGTGATGAATTTTTGTGTGGAAAAGGGTGTTTTGTTAGCCAGTCTCCACTGAAGCATACTTTCAACATTAACTCCCCATTGGCAGCAGTTTCTGCTTGCAACTTCTTCTACTGAAGACCAGTTTAAACTGGGGTAATTGTAATGTCTGCTGGAAAAAGGTTAAACCCCAGCATATTTTATACAAGCCTGACCCAAACAGAGCTCAAGTTCTGCTCAGAGTAGCCATGCAAAAGGACTTTGAGTGTGGGAGTTAAGTCTGTACAGGATATGGTTAAAATATGTGGGGGAATAAACATTTTTCCATTTTTTTTCCTGTTAACCCAATTCCCCATCTCCCTAACCACTGCATGCACCCACCACCTTCTGTCTCTCTGAACTTAATGTCTCCTCTTTGCCTGGGACCTCTTCTACATCCTCCACTGATCTCAGCTCCCTCATGCTCAGCTTTCATCTTCTCAGTATCCTGATCCCACTGCTCTTCACCGTCCCCCAACCACACATCTTCTCAGTCTTTGCCTACATAGACATGGTTTCCTAAATCATCCCTCTCACATCTTAGGTCAAACAGCTGGAACCAGGAAAAGAACAGTTCCTAAACCCTCCAGTTTTCAAATATCATAAATACAATTTATTTAACACCTCCTCATTGAATCTCTCAGAGGCATCCCTAATTAAATCCCCTTTAAAACACTGCAAGGTCTTCCTTACCAAAGTCCACAGTAAAAAGCCAAGGCAAAGCTGTTGTTTATTACTGATGTAACGAAGTGAAAAGGCACATTTCATTAAAACTAAACCATAAATAAATATCAGAGCAATAATAATTTGAATCCGAGTTTCACCTTGCTATTCAGGATTAAATTTAGAATAAAGGATTTCTGAAAAAAAAAGGTGATGAAGCTTGGGAATCAGTAAAAAATCAGCTTTACAACAGGGTGTCAGCTAAATCTCCAGTGACAGAGTACCCACATCATTCTGCATCTGGTTTGGGTCAGAGTTGCCTTTCTCATTAGACCTTTGCCAATCTGTGCTGGACTATGAGTGAGGGAGTTGAGATATATCTATCTATACAGGTATCTACCAGCATTTTGTTTCAAAACAGAACAAAACAACCATGGACCATAGCAGAATGGTGAAATTCTCATCAGGAAGAGCAAGCATTACAAATTGAGGACAAAATTGAATAGCTTGAATATTAAATACAAAGGGACAGATCCTCAGATAACTCAAACTGCCACTGCTGTTCCACTGGTGTCATTAAGGTTATATGGATCCAATCCTGCTGAGGATGGGCTGAAAACTGGCACCACATCCCCCAGGCAGAAGGAACACTGAACAAACTGTATGTGCCCTGTTCTGCAGGGACGGGGCCCAACAGGAACCACACAACCAGCAGGAAGATGAAGCAATAAGTGGAATAGATTGAGTACAAAAAGGACATTCCATGAATGATCTCTGGGGGTACAAACAAGTCAATTAGTGCACGTGCAATTGACATTACCCGCAACGATCCTAACAATATTTCACAAGGTCCTTCCCCAAGCAGGGAGCTCTGGGCAGTGCCCCCACCCCACAGACAGACACTCCTCCCCTCCTGCCAGTGCTCCCAGCTTTTATCCCCCACTCCATGGGGGACACCTGGGGCTCAGTTCCCTCCTGGCTCCTGCAGGGCCGGCCCCACCCTGGGGGCAGCTGAAAGGCAAACCCACCCCTCTGTAGGAAGGAATCACTCCCACGTCAGCCTGAATTTGGGGCTCAAACCCAACATTTCAGCCCCTCATCAGAATCCACTTTGCTTACAAGAAAAGTTATTTCTCTGTGGCTTTATATTAAATTTTATTCTTGTGACTATTCTCTCTGAGTTACCTTCAGCTCCCTGGGAGGCTTTACCCTTTGAAATGCAAGGGGCTTAATGTTTCATTATTGCAGGGAACAATGACTTTATGTGATTTACATGTATAACCAAGCACTTGGATTTCAAACCTCAAGAGTATGGTATTGGAACAGCAAAAGTTCCCTCCTGAATACATAACCCATTTCAATTATACCTATAGTGGCTCCATTTAGTTAAGGAAATAAAACAACACTTATTTTATTTGCTACTGTGCTATTAATTCTTCCTCCTCCCTTCAAGTGCAAACATCTCTCTATGTACTGCTCTGTTTAGTAACATTAAAAGACAAGCCTGTGGAGGCTGGAAGTCCTGCCTCCAGGATGGGGCAAAAGAGGCTACAAGGGACTCAAAAGGAGCTGCAAAAATGGAGATTTCTAATGCATCAGGCATGTAATTGTATTAATTCAATCCAATGATTAAAAAGCATTGAAGCAACGCTACTGCCTCATTCAGACAGGTTCTGATTAAGCAACAGAGGTGTGAGAAAATGTTATGGGGCAAAGATTGATAAGATACAGGCTGGGGAAGAAAACAGATCAGAAAGATTGAGAAAAGATGGTTTGTTTTTCCTGAGGAAAGAGAAAATGTGCTAGATATAAGCTGTACAATAGATATTATAGATGTTATGTAGCATTACAAAGTTGTCATTAAATCCATACTTCAAGGAAAAATATGGGACCATGGATAATTGAAAGATTTTATTTTAGCATTATGTTAAGGAAGGGAAAATAGTTCAGTTGTGGTTCAAATATCAGCCTCTTCTCTTTCCATTTCAGGAGGATTTCAGGAGGTATCACAGGGTCTGTAGCACGTGCTCCTGTTAGGATCACAAATCCAGCATTGACTCTGGGCAGCCAAATCATCCCAACTTGACTTTTAGGGCTGCAGAGGATTCATCACAATTAGAATTCATCCTGACTACAAATGCCTTGCTCAAAAACCACAAAAAATCAAGACAATACAAGTCAGGCACATAAATCTCAGTAACTTAGTACCACAAGTCCTGAAAATCAGCAGATGAACATTATTTCTGATTCTCTCTCTCTGAGGTTTGGAGTTCTTAACGTTACTTTTATCCCCTAAAATTGCTTATATTTGGAGATTTCTTGTGTTTAGCACTTTTAATCCCAGTGCTTAAAAGGCAGTATAGAGGAAGACGTGGTTTGCATATAATTATTCCCTTCAGCAAGTTGCCCTGTGAAAGTTACGACGAGTCCTCAAGCCTCTGCATTTATTAATAATATATTTAATAAGGCAGTTACTAATATATAGATTAGTATCTCCAGAAATGGAGTAGAATGTCTCTTCCTACTGTTCTGTTGTCTGTCTCTCTGGTGAATGAAGGGCTGATTTCAATCACCCATAATTTTACGTTTTCCCACTGCATGCTCAATATCTATTACTCATTTTTTTTGGACTTTTGGGCTGTGCAGAGAAGTTGGTATTGAGCAGATCAGCAGCACGTGACAGAATCCCTGGGGTAGGGAGGAGGAAAAAGAGAATTATGTAGTTGGCTGTATTGGTCTGTAGGTTTCTATAAAATGGATGTCCCTGGCTTGCTATCATTCACTGTAATTGTATCTGCAAAGCTGACTTTCCCTTGAGATTAATCTATTTTAAGTTCAATGGATCAGGGCAAGCTTTGGAAAGACTTGTAAAATTCCTTACACTTGGCTTCTTCAGTCCAAAGAAAGACAATACTAAGTACTTCTTAGTCAAGAGTTTATTAGAATATTAATCTGAGGCAATTTCTGGGGTGATTTTCCACAGGTAAGAACACTGACAATGGCTCACCTCACACACATAAAATTAAATAGATGCTAATTGTTTTCAGAGACTGCATTTAGCTGTCACAGTTGGAATTATATTCTTTCTCTTTGACTATATTTCCCATGTTTTACCATCAGCTCTGGCAGAACTACCAAGGCAGTCAAAAGCTGCTGCAGTGAGTTTCAGATATGCTCTGAAGTAAAGAATGTTGTGCTTTATTATCTTTTCTTTTTTTTTTTCATTTTGTCCTAATATAAATGGTATAAATAAGACAAGCACTCCTTTAGCCCTTCTGGAGGCTCATTTCTCAACAGAAATAACTTGAAGAGCCATAAGAAAGCCTAAATTCACTCAAAAAAAAAACCACTCAGAAGAGGTTATCCATCATACCCTGAAATCTCTAGTGGGCAAAACATCATCCTTCTTGCCCAGGCATTCAAACTATGGCAACACCATCAAACATGTGGACCAAAAAGCAGTGGGAGAGGTGGCCTCCCAAAGTCTCATGTCTGTAGCTACTCTGATCTCTGTGACTACTGTAATCTCTGTCCAGATCCCAAAATCAACTCAAGATTCATCAGTAGCACACTTACACCTATTCCTCTCAACTCGTGTACCTTGAGAGCCCTACATTATCTTCGTGCTCAATGGCAAGAGAAAGCAAGCAGTGGTAAAAAATAGAACAAGAAGCCTAAGGGGTATTAAGAAATAGATATCTATTAGGAAATAGGTATATATTTCTTATTTTTATATATATAAGAAATCCTGGTGTTAAATAAATCCATAAATAGGCAGTGAATGACTGTATTCAGTGTGATAAGCCTTCTCAGATAAGTCATCTTCTAAACAGCCGTGGTCAGAAATCAGGAGGACTGGAAATACTCCCTGTCTAGGCTCCTTTTTCTAGCACCACAGGTTAACCTCACCACATAGCTCTCTTTTTGAAAGAAGGAGAACATTATTACACTCAAAGATTGGTATTAAACACAAACCTCTGAACTATAACTTAAGAAAATCTCATGCTCCTTCTGACCCACTCTTAGGAAGCACCAGTGTATCTCCCTTTTTTTGTGAAGAAAGGGCACTGAGAGCATCCTCAGTTGTGCAAAAGCACAACACTACCTTGTTCTAGTGCTCTTGCAGAATATTCTGTACCCCACTGCTGGTTTGCTTTACACTCAGCCAGGGCTGCAGGAGCACCCCTGCCTCGGTGCCTAACACAGTTCCTGGGCTGACACTGCTTTTAAGGCATTCTTCTATCCTCTTAGCATTAAACATCTCTTAAGCTCATTCTTTCTTCCCTTTTCTCTTAGAATCTGAACCCAACAGGTTTCTCCATATCCAGCTGTGTGAATGAGAGACTTTGAAGACTTTGCTGGTGGAGGAAACTGGAGTGATTGACTTGAACAGCAGTAGGGTAAGAGAGGGAACCACTTGGGGGATGTTGGACCAGACAGCTGTTAGATTATTTTGGACAGGCAGTTTTCCTTATAAATATTTACTGTATTGAAAAACAGACAGCTATTGTAGTAGAGATCTGGAAAAAATTTTTGAGAAATGGCTGGGATTTTCCCTGGGAGGCCAACATCAAAAGCTGTAACTGAATATACGTAGGGTCCAATATTGCACAAAATTTGGGCTCAACCTTTATTCAGGCAAAACTTCCAGTGAAGCTCTGTGGTTTTAATGCAAGAGGCCAACGTGACTTTTGTGTGGACAAATATTTCAGGACTCCTACCTGTTGTTCACAATTTTTACCCAGCCTAAGACATATACCTGACAAAAATGGCCAAACATTCCTCATATGCAGGGGATTTCACAGCCCTTACCACAGCAGGCTTGATTTACACTGGTGGAAGATTTGATCCAGCATTAGAGATCAGCAAATTTATTAAGAATTCATTAATTAAATTAAATAAGTTAATTAAATTAATTCAAAAGACTTTTCTGAGAAGATGCTGCTACTTTTATTATAGACTTTTGTACATCTTAAATGGAACAAATAACTTTATTAGAAATAATAGTCATAGCAAAGATTACTTGTCAAACAAATAATAGTCATAGCAAAGATTACTTGGAAAAAGGTAAAAGGCTATGAAATTTCAAGATCTTAAATATTTGAGGGAGCCATAGTTGTGCTGCTGTTGTTTCTAAACTATCCCCTTCATTATGTAAAATGCTGTACCTATGAGATAATTGACTTTGCCCCGCAATTAAACCTGCAATTAAAAAATTATTCTCATCCCCTCAATAACTGCTTGGGAAACAATTCCAGGAAAAGCCAAGCTGCAATGGAACCAATGGTCTTTGCTCTGAGTGTGAATAACAACAAGGTCTCCCAGTCTGTCAGTCACAGCCCCAGCAAGCTTGTCTTTGAAAACCATTCCATTTGTTCGAGGGATTGCTGTAGATCCTGGGGGCATAAGCCTGAAAGAAAGATCATAATTCAGCAACAGGAGGTCTGCTTATCTCACTCAACAGTGAGCTGGCAGAGGA
The DNA here is from genome assembly GCF_000691845.1 of Merops nubicus. Taxonomy (NCBI): domain Eukaryota; kingdom Metazoa; phylum Chordata; class Aves; order Coraciiformes; family Meropidae; genus Merops; species Merops nubicus. Next base: position 15,284 of record NW_008606448.1, read on the forward strand.
TGGGGACCCACGCTTGGTTTGCAGGGGGAATAAAACACATACCTGCTTCGTGCCTGAACGGGCTCCAAACCTCAAGAGCAAGGCAAAGGCAGAGACAGCAGGGGGGAAAAAACTGTGTATGAGGAGGTGTGTAATTAGTGGGGTTATTCACACCTTCAGAGAAGTCAAAGGAATCTGCCTCCTCCTCACAGCATCCCTTCATCTCTTTGTGGAAGTGTGTTTGTAGGTGTCCGTTGGAAATGTCATCCAGCTTCTTTAGCCACAGAGAGAGGGAGGATGATACCAAGTGACCTGTGTGGTGAAAGGAAAGCTGTGAGTCAATTTTATATTCTTTCTAATTAAACAGAGATAATTACAAAAGAGATAGGGGAAATGGGAATGAAAAAAAGAGAAAGAGAGAGAAGAAATTAGCTCCTATTTATAACGCAGGGCTAAATTCTGCCAGGTCTACTCGTTCTGCACCTCGGGTAGCCCCATTGATTTCAGTGGAATTTGTCTACTTGCAAAATATTCCTCTAAAAGACCACAGAGGTGCAGGAGAGGTTAAACTGATTATAACACCACCGTGATGATTTATCTTGCAAGAATTGGCCGTTTCACCCTTTTAGCAGAAACGGATTTCAAACCTAATTACAATGGTGTATTTAAAGCTGGAGTTACAGGTGACACTGGGCGAATAGAAGGAGCAGTAATTACCCTGCTTGGCTGCTAAAAAGCCAAGAAAACCAAACCAAACAGAAAGTCATGGCTGAAAAAGAAATGTAGTAGAAGAATGAAGGCATTAGAACGCTGTTGTAGCAAATAGTGATGTACTTTGACTTCTGATTTTCTATATGCATTTCTAAATATCTTCCAGTTTGGATATAACAGGAAAATAGACCCTAAAATACCCTTTTATTGTATTTGAGTGCATCACCTTTAAAACTGACCTTTTACATGTTGCAAAGCAAAGATTGAAATTATTATTTATATTCTCTTACCCATGATCCCAAAGATAATCTGACTTGAAAATGCTTTTAAGCCTCTTTAAGAATTTAACAAAGTAAATATTTCTATTTTCCTTCACTATTTTTTTTTACCCCATCAAAGCCAAACGAATGTAAAGCAATTTTAACTGTTTCAAGTAATCAGCTTGACTATCTCAGTTCTTCATGAAAGATAATGAGGTGTATTTGATCAGAAGATTCATTAAAAATGATTACAGGGAAAAAAGGAAAGTCATCCCAGGGTTGTTAATTGGAAAAGATGGGTTGACATATGACTGAAGCTTGGATCCAAGTTCAGAGTCAAAGGAAATGTGTAACAATTTGTTTTCCCATGTGCAATGGTTTATGTGATGTTATGACATTAATAAGTCCCTCAGTTATGTCAACTTTCATTTCACTCTGTGATGTTGAAATCATTTACATTTTCTGAATTTACACTTGAGATTCTGAGTATGAATTACCCAATTGGCTGTTTAGAAATCAATGTTTCTAATAACCCAACCAGGGTTGGATCATTACATCTTCCAGCATCAATCAGATTCTTCATATGATTTCTGAATTGAGCATCATATCTTATCCCTCTGAATTTGAATCAGAGCAAAGATGGTAGCCAGAGAAACTAATCATTTATTAACCTGATCAAACAAAGGTGTGAAATTACTGCTTTTCTTGTGCTGAAGATGTGTTCAATTACCAGAAAAGCAGATTACTCTTTAAAACAAGTTGTGTCTGTGGCATGCCTCAGCTGTCTTGCCTGTTAAATGGCTGTACACAAAGGTTTCCCAGGGCTGTTCAAGGCTGTTTTAGAAAGAAATGTTATTAACTGCTGTGTTTTTAAGAGATGGAAATGTATTCTTTATCAGGGACTCTAATCAAGGAGCAACAAAGAAAAATACTGAGAAGACAGTGTTTGTTCTGCCTTGTTCCAGAAGTTATTGTATCCTGTGCAGTTACGACAGATATTGGGGAGTAAGCAGGAAATTAGGTCACTCGTTCTATTTTTCAAGTTAAATTCTACAGGAAATCAATTCAATTCTAAGGCTTTTAAGCACCTGGAACTTGACTGTTCATTGCCTTGCCCTTGAGTGAGGGTGTTTTGTGGAATGCAGTTTGTACAAGGTAATGACAATGCAAGACAGGGGAGTGCAGAGTTCAGTCCTTGCCTCCTGAAGCTTTGAAACAGTCTCTCTATAGGCAAATCTCTCTCCCAGAAAATTCAAAGAAGGCATAAATATTATTAAACAGGCATTAAACAGTAAAATGATTTACAGAGGGAACTAGTACTGCTGATTCTCATTTGAGGAAAGAAAAAAACCATGTGGATGGAAAGCATCAGTGGATGTTTAGTTTTATTGCAGAGCGTATCTTTACAGCTGAAACCCTTAAAAATTCTGTTGGGATCCAGGGAATCGTTAAACATCCTGGGACCCTGGTTCTGTGGAGAACTGTTTCATGTGACATTTGCTCAAAACTCGTTTCCACCCAGCAGCATCTAGACAGGCAGATCCCCTGGGCAGGCGTGGTGCACTGAATATTAACTCCATTTCACACATTCCCAGGATGTATGCCATTACCTCAGGGAGAGGAGCTGGGAATGCCAGCTCTCCAGGGGCTCAGATAATGACATCAAATAAATTGCAACAATTACCCATGTATTTTTTCCAAGAGACATATTATTTAAAACCTGTCCAGGCTCTAGAGAATGAAAGACAGAGGAATGTCCACTTGATGAAATTGCTATTAATGTGTGACCTAGACTTGAAGACAAGGTTAATTATGGGTTTTTAACAGAAGTATCATTCCGGTTTAATATCAGTACCCGGGCCTTAAATATTGAAATAAGTCACATTTTTCAGGGACAATTGCCTTTGAATGAAGAATGGCAGGGCTCTGATCTTTGCTGACCCTCCTGGCTCCCACTGGGTAATCCATGGCAACAGCGTTGCTCCAGCAACCACAGGACATGTCATAAAACAGGATAAGACCATGAAATCTGATGTCATACTTCCCTCAGATGCAAAATTGCAAATAGCTTCCTAAAGCAGGTTTATTAAATGGTGGAGACGTCGTGTATGAATTATATGGGATCAAACTAAAATGAAAAAGGATCACTGTGCTGTGCCACCATCCACATAACTGGATGGAAAGTCAATCTCACTGGACACATTAGTGTTCTGGTCAAAGGTTTGGCACTTAAGGCCATTATCCTCAAACTGTGTGTGTTTTTCCTTAATTTTTTTGTTTTCTCCAGCTTTTTCACTCAGCTGGGTGTAGGAGGTGAGCAGCTACACTGGGTAGAATCCCATGGAGTTATTCCTAATTTAAATGGAGGAGACACAACTGCAATCAGTGTCGTGTGAATGAAAGGGGATTAGTCAGGATATTATATAAAGTTTCATTTTGCCATGCCCACAAGATGATTTTTCATTGGGTTAGTGAACATCCATCCCACCAGCATGCACTTGGATGTTCACAGAGGCAACAGATAAACTAGTAACATTAAATTATCCCTTCTGACAAAGAAGAATTCTTTTTGACCACAGTGTGCTTCAGAACAAAAGCATAAATGGGATGTTAGAGCTTTTAACCCCAAATGTAAAACTATAAGCAATAAAATACAACACCACAGAGATTGAACTATCAGCAGTTTTTAAATAGCTATGTTTTATCAGGAGTAGAACAAAATCTGAGAGCAAAAGTCCTGTTCATTAGAAAAAAAAAGTTTTTGCTGCTCAACCTTCACCATATTTGTTAATTAATGTAATTTTGCAGTAAGCTTTAGTCCGTCTCACTGAATGGATGGACTCTGCCATACATATTATAATAGGCTCAGTAGCTGCACAACACAATGCAGGATTTTTTGTTGTTTTTAAGGCTCAGAGGACTTACACGAATCAATTTCATGCAGTTTTTTTCCCTCTGATTAACAATAGTGGTAGCTGGATATCCCAGAAGAATCTATACAACCCTTACACTGTATCCAACTGCATATTCCTATACCAGGAATCTAAATTCCTACCACAGCACAGATGGTGATCTACCTATTCCCCCAAGCAGGTTTGATGGCTGCTGTGATTTTATTCTCTTTTGTTAGTACAGCTACTCCATGAGGAGTGTCTTTCTCTGGAAGTTTTGCCTGTGTATTTATAGCTTGTGATGCTATGCTCTGCTGCACATATTATGCTGTAGACATTCTGCCTCCATAGGAGCTTTTAAAAGTATGTTGCTCCAAAATATGAACACTGACATCTTTAGAGATGACTTTTTGGATACAGAAAGTTCAAAGAGATGCTCATCCAAATCACAAATTAAAGCAACAGTGATCCTGTTCCTAGATAAAAAGATAAGAGTTGATGTGTCTTCTTTGAATACCCACATAGGTGATTGCTATAAACCAGGAATGTTATTTTTTAATCCCTCTTTTGGGTATTTTGAGGCCATTATTTCTCAAAATATTTATTTTCTCTAAAATGACTCACTTTTTCACCAAAGGTTTGAAAATGAATCATGCACTTCTAAAAGTAAATTTTGCTTTTAATCAACTAATATTCATATTTATGGCTTCTGAAGATAAAACAATGTAGGTTTGGGGTTTTTTTTTCACCTAAAAGCTAAAAAAACCTGGTACTTTATTGAACAAAATTGTTCCTACTCAACCAGTTCTAATATTCCTATAGTTACACGCCACAGAAATTTCACTGGAAGCACAGATTATCTTTGTAAACTAATTGAAACAAGTCAGCAAAATAATTTGATTTTATGACTGAAATTCTAATGCTGACACCAGATTTAAACTGCTTGTTAAATGCATCTGCAAATTCAGGGGCAGAGAACTGAAGACATACAGATCTTCTTTTTTTGGGGGAAAAAAAGGTAAGATATTCACATCCTTGGTCTCCCTTCTGAATTATATAATTATATCCACTAGCTGGTGAAAATCTGGGAGATCTGGTTTTTTTAGAAAAAGGCATTTTTTAATTGCATTTTTTGGTTTAGTCCATTAGTTGCAATGACAACAATACTTTCAATGGGTTCAGTTTCAGAGTTAAAATAGAAACTCTATAAAAAAATCTCTTTCCTTGACTTGGACTCTGCATTTCTACAGGGTCTGGAGCCATTTTGACCAGGTTATTAAATAGATTATTAAATAGGTATTTTTCAAAGGGAAGGACACCTCTAATTAAAATATAGCTAGAAGCAGGATGATTTAAAGATCTTTTCTTGTATGGACATCCAGTTCAAGACAGTATTTAGCTTTTTTAGTTTTCTCAGCTGAGATGCTCTAAGTCTTGAGCAGCCTTCATTTCCCTGTCTAGTACATCAGATCAGCCTTCCAAGCTCAACCATCTGCCACTTAACCCAATTATCTCCCTCTACTTGAGACTTTCTTGCATTTCCCTGCCTAGTACAACAGATCAGCCTTCCAGCCTTCCAAGCTCAACCATCTGCCACTTAACCCAATTATCTCCCTCTACTTGAGACTTTCTTGCCATGCTGATGGGAATGACACGTCCCTTTGGGACTCTCATGTCCCTGGGTACACCCAGATGTGCCTGCACTCCTGCAGGAGGCCAGGCACAGACTCTCCTCCTGGGAATTCAGAGGTAGCAGGAACACCTCAATTAAGAAACACATCCCACCCCTGCTCCTTCCAAATGCAGGTCAGAGGCTGGAGATCTCCTGCTTCTTGCTCCTTGTTCATACAGTCTGCAGTGAGCAACTCAGAAGCTTGATTTTCTTTACCAGAAATAGAATTTGACACAAAATGTCCCGTGAGGCTTAAATCCTTTTCAGTGGATATAGTTTATTTTATGGATGATTTTTTTTTGTCTGTACAAGTTTCTCTGTTTTCACAGAGCTGCCTGTCCTTGTTATGAGCAGTATTCTGGGTGTAAAGCAAGCAAAACTAATTGTTATGACTCTTCTCCTTATGTTTCCTGCTCCACTGGCATCCAGAGGAACTCTGCTGTTAAGTTCAGAGGATTTTGGATTCAGCCCTACACTCATGTACTCACTAACATCATTTCCTCTTGTTTTCAGTAGCATACCTTGTTCTTTCTATTAATGTCCATCCAACACATCAAAAGCTGAGTCAAGGCAGGTTAGAGCTAAAAGGAACATCATCCCCACCAGCCAAGCTCAACCTACCTCAGCTAATAAACAAAAGGGGCTTCACAGGTCCCAAAATTCCACTCAAATCAACCACTAATCGTTGTTTTGCAAGAGTGAAATAACAACAATTTATCTGTAAAATGATGAGCTTACTCTTGCCAGTTTGGTGTTAAAACAAGAGACTTCTGCAGATATTTTTGGATGTATTTTTAGCTGTGGACTTTTCATTCCTCACATATGCGAGGTAGGGAGGGAATATTTACATTATTTGATTGTTTTATCTACTTTCCAGGCTCAATTATTTTATCAGCTGAAAAGCTGGAAAATGTCCTTATGGCTAAATAGCTTCATGTTTATTATTCATTTCAATATTTTTAGCCAGTCCCCACGATACCATTCTAATTCTGATAATGTTGATAGAAGGAGCTGAAACATTTACATTAAGTTATCTAATAATTCTGTTCATTCGAAGACATTGTCAAATATATAATCCACTTGCCAATAAACTGGCATAATAAATACACTTCATACTGCATAGTTCTCCTCCACAGATAGATCCTAATCTTTTTTTACTTGTTCTGTGTTTTCATAGGGTTATATATAGCTTGTAAGCATCAGTTCTGGGAAGAAGAAAACACAAATATATCAGATTCCTAATAAACTGTAAGGTCTTTAGAGTTGATATCCCTGTTTTCATCCCTGAAGGAGGATTTACAAGAGCACTGGTGGACCCATAAGAAATCATTTTAATCTCCAGTTTCCTTCTATTTTCCCTATTTTGCAACCTGTTGTTATCAAGCAGGCTGGCAGAATCAGAGTGAGCCTTTATCTTGCAGACTATGGAAGCAGCTTTGATTTTTTTGCAAGCAATTTTTGTAGCAATTAAATTTTGATGGTCTGTCAGACATGTGCAGCCAGTAATGTAATTGGCTCTAATTTAAAAAATAATAATTTTTGCTGTACAAGTAGCCAAAGAAAACAAAGAAAGGGGACAAAGGGTTAAAATCTGAGCCAACTGCCTTTCCTCAGGAAAAGCCTGTAGTTGAGACAAGGGGAAATCATATATGAGAATCATTTTCTCACTCTATATATAAATAAAGAGAAACTCCACTGTGAAAATATTAGCCAGGAGGTGGTTCCTGACAGATGTCCTTACATCTTGATTCCATCACAGCCCAGTGTAATGTTTTTGAACTCTACCTCATTTCAATATATATTTACTCAGAGGGATGAGAGAATGGCAGCAAAATGTAATATTCAGAGGTTTTATTATAATTTTAGAGCATGGAATATGCAGCCATCATTCAAATCACTACTCGGTAGTGCTGGGCAAGCAGCAATCACAAGATTTAATATGTGCACGAATGTTTCACATTAGAACCTGATAAACTCTGCAGTACCTCCCACTGAACAGGAGAAGGAGGGCAAGAGAGTCATAAAAAGATGTGGAGGGAGCTATAAATTGTCAGGCCTTTGTTTGCTCTTGATTGCCCTTTTCTAGCCATAAGAACTCTACCTCTCTTTAAGAAGATGCTATTTTTTTTTTGTATTTTGAAGAGGATTCCTGATGTTTCCTACCTTCATAAAAAAGAAACCTCACCACCATGCTGCAGAGCACCCCAAATTTCTCTTCACCTCCTCAAGCTCCTCAGGGTCAGTGGTTGTGTTTCCCATCCCTTCCTCTCCCTGTCTCTTTAATGGCAGGATACAGATGAAATATCTATTTTCAAAATAGCCTAAATAGGTCTTCCCCACAGATTTTCTTTCTTTTTTTTCCCCTTTTTTGTTTAATTTTAAAGCAAAAATATTATTTTGAATGTAAAAATACAACTCTAAGTGTGATATTTAAGAAGAAAAATATCCTGCTGTGAGGAAAGAGAATTTAAAAAAACCAAAGCCAGTCACAAGACTTGTTTGTTCCAGAAGGATCTCGTGGAGATTACCAACTTTACCTAACAGAGTCAGAAAAATTACTTTTTAAAGCAGTAAAAAAGTCAATCTGGTTCCCCATCAGTCCCATATGCTGTTTATGAAAATCCTGTCTCACTCACCAGAAACTCCTTGTTTAATAGCTGTGAAAGAGAGCTTAAATAAACAGCATTGATTAATCTGATACAACAATCTCCATTTATTTTAAGCATTCATTGGCCATTATTTCAGATATTCAAAGACAGTCTAGATATTCAGATAGTCTAGAAGAGGCAAAATGAAGAGGTGCTGAAGATCTGGGTTTGTACCTCTAGAAATTCCTTGGACACCCCATTAGGTTTTCTGAGATCCAAAGCAAAAAATAAAAACCTCTCACCCTTACAAACATCATAACCAGAAAAAAAAACAAAATCTCATGGCCAGAAGCTGAAAATGAGTTTCTACTGAGGTGTTGCTACCCAAAGGGACTTGCAGAACATCCAAGAAGATAAAAATGGTTTTGTTGTCCTCCCAAAGAAGTCAGAAAAGCCATTGTTAATCAGGAGGGGATGTAACTGCAAACGTGCCCTTTGGAACATTTACCCCACCTCTGTGTTCAGCAGTGATGTCTGATTTCCACTGCCCTGACTTCATGTTTAAAAACTGATTAATCATGAGTTTAAGAGGTTGATTTTTAGAGGATGGAGCTGAGGCATTTGAGACTACTAATTAAAATAATCTCAGTTTTCTAGTATATACAGAAATACCTTAAAAAAGTGCAGTTCTGCCATCAGTTATCTGAGCCTGCTTCCTAATTATCTCCCAGTTCCTAGGCTGTGGCTGCACAGATGGGAGTTCCCTGCAGCACAAAGCTACCTGGACTAACTTAACCTAGTTAGCTCAGCCATCATCACCACCCCAGCAGCAGCACTCCAAGCACATTTCTTCTCCTCAACAAAGCAAATTGCTCTAACTTCAGCTGATAGTCTTAGAATCAGAAATCACCAGCTTCTGTAGACACGGTGTACAACCTCTTCTGAAAGTCAGCTTTTAATGTGGGCACAGTAAATCATCATTAGCACTTGTGTAATATACTGGGAACTTTTCAAGTGGTGACAGATTATCAGGTATGCCATTAAACTTTATATTTTTTGCCCGTGGAGGGAGGAGATGGTGAAGCCAAACTGAACATTTACAAACATTATCATTCATGGTACTGAAAGATCAAGTAGCAGAACTAAAGGGACAAGCAGATGCACTCAGAAAAAAATCAATGCATGTGAGATATTTCTTTGATGACACATGCCCAGTGTTAGGCTCCAAAGAGGTGACAGGAGAGGGAGGCCAGCTGCAGGGATGGAAAAGATGAGTGAAACAGAGATAAGGCACAAGAGAAACAGGATAATAGAAGAGATAATGATTGAGAGAGTAATTGTGAAGGCAGATATTAAAAGAGGAAGGAAGCATGGCAAAAAAAACAGTGAATGTGGTAACACTGTCTAATAAATCAAGTATTGGATACCACGGCTGGTGAATTAGAAGTTTTAATACAACACTTCAAAATAAATAAGAAAAGAAGCAATAAAACAATATAACCCAGGGTAGAATATTTGTCACTGGTGGCAAAATGAAAGCACGGAAGGGAACACTGAGGAAAAAAAAAAAGGTATTTCAAACAACAATGAAGAAAAAGTGGAAGCAAAAGCATTGTGGTTTTTTTCCTCTAATTAAAGTTGAGCTTCATTCTTTTGCCTTGGTCAGCAATGTTTGCTGCTTATTACTGAATTTTCTTTATTGTAAGTAGAAGGTGCCTCATGGAGGAGTGAGGAGTAAGAAGATGCCTCATGGAGGAAGACCTGTTCCCCAAAGCCATTATCATTACACCAGCGACAAATCCCAGAGGGATTGAAAAGTTCACTCAAAAGATGAGATGTGGAAAGTGCACCAAGACTTTTTTTAGCTATTATCCCTCTTCCTGGACTTCCAAGAATAAAAATCAGCATGATCTTAATGGATGTGATGGGTCGTGTGTGGCAGGGGAAGGAGGGTGGTCCACAAGGCAAGTTCTAATTCCAGCTTAAGGGCTAATACAAAACCTTGTCTCCAGCAAAGATCCTGACTTCATCATTAGGGAAA
>NW_008606448.1:25468-30548 GCF_000691845.1 Merops nubicus
CCTCTATATAGAATTAAATTAAAAATATTATCTTCTCTATGAATCAAAATTACTGAATTTTTGACTGAGATGTAAAATAGAAGATGAAAATTGTGCTATGAGAATGTTCAGGCTGACAAAAGAGCTTCCAAGGGAGAAGATGACTGTTGAAAGTAAAAAAAAAATATGTTAGACTTCTATACATTTTTTTTGTCATATTCTTTTCCCTTCCTCTCTATAATAAAATAAAATTAAAAATTATTTTCTTAATCTAATTTAAACTAGATCTAGTATGGAGTTAATCTACAAAAATAAGAAGCCAAACAGTGAAATCAGATCATTATTTTCATACCTTTATTACAATGACTTGCTTGGGAGCTGCTTCTCCCAGTTAATTCAGCTGTAGATAATACCAAGCCTGTAATTGGTAGCTGATTTTTTTTTCTGAAATTTCTGAATGTTTTCATTGAATTGCTCCTACTGAAAATACTGAACAATTTGAACCTCTGAAACTCTGTACCAGGCATTCTTTGTCTTCCTCACAAATGAACTTCAAGAGTCACATTACCATGGGCTTCACCCACTGCAACTGGCATTTGTAGTAAAGGAGCCTGAGAGTTTAAACTGAAAGTCCAGCCAAAGCTGCAAGTGTCCAGCTGAAGAGAACTTTGGTTTAATAGTTAAACCTCACGCCTGCTCAGAGGATGATGCCAAGCCCTTAAAATGAATTTAAGCCCTCACCATATTGCTCTAAATGTAAGCAAATAACGTATCTCGTGAGCCTTGATCTGGCTCTAGACCCAGGAGGGGATTTCACCTGTGGTGAGTGTTGTGTGAAGGGAAAAAAAAATAATGTATGAGAAAGATTCCACGGAACTAAAGGAGCTGATAAGTTAAACAAGAGGCTTGGCAGAGAGCCTGCTATGATTGGGCTTATTGGATCAACAATGTGAGAAAAGAAATCGGAGAGATTTTAAAAGCCATTATAAATCCTTACCTAGAAACAAAGAGGAGAGAGACTACCCGTCCTTTGTGCTAGCCAAGAAGAAGGAGTGAGGATATCACTCTTCCATTCACCCCTTTGTTGCAGCTCTGAATTTTCAAACATATTGAATTAAAGCCAGAGGAAAATCTGAGCTCCAGAGACACAAAACAAACCCGCCATAAAGGAAAAGGCTGTATAATAGGATAACTATTAAATGCTATTTTCCACCAATTAATATCATAACAGATACAGCTCTAATAGGATTAGAAATATATAATTTGACATGGTATCTCCATGATAGAAAGCACAAAAAAACCAACAGCTGAAGCAAACTGAAAACGTTGAGTTGTGTGAGCCAACCAAATAGATTGACGACTATCAGACCAACAAATATTTAACACGGGCAGTAAAAAATCTGGTAGCAGATATCTAAAAATCAACTTTAAAAGGCTTCATTGATCTAGTTTTCAAGCTGCAAGGTTGTTATTTCACAGCTCGTCTGTGCTGACAGCTTCTGCAGGGATTTATCTCCCTACATGACACCAGTCCTTCATGTCTTTATGCACCTCACCACACCAACTACACCCCCAAATGCAGCTTGTATATTCACCTTCAAGCTTTTACACCTGGTTGGTGCCTGCAACAAATAAGGGGATTTGAAGTAGAGGTTAAGTGCATTATCATATTTATCTAGGCCTTCCACAGGCCAGCACTGCACTGAGAAATGCACATTGCAAAGCAAAAGATTTGGTGGTTTATAGAGAGAGAAATCATCAAGGGATCAAGCAATTAATTTACTGAGTCAGGTGGTAAAGAAGATTTTTCCTTAAAAGCCCAGACAGAGGGAATGTGGTTTGTAAAATCCTTTGTGAAACTTGGGAATGTTGAGGGTTTTCTTTAAAAATTCATCTTTCAGTGGGAAATGTCATTTGATTTCACCAGGTAATATATGTGCTTATGAATGACCTTCCTTTGGTTTTCCAGTGGCATCAGGTATTCTGATTAGAGACAAGTAGAATAGAAAGCATATGGGAACTCTTGGTAGAAAATCAACAGATTCTGGAACATAGATTCAAATTTGGAGATATTCAAAGATGGATTTCACTTCAGGAAATAGAACATATGATTACAAGATAACTGCCCAAACATTATTCCTGTATGGCAGCTGTATCTCATCCCCCTACTAGGCATGACTGCTGAAACCAGTTTCAAAGTTTTCCTCTAGAACTGGCTTCATTCCAAGTCATTGTGTGTGAGATATTAGTGAATATAATAAAGCCCAGTTGCTGCTGGGTATGAAATGGTTGTTATCCATGTATTTGCTGCTCTGGTGACAAGCCCACCCTAAATTTGTGGCTAACCAAGGCAAAACTCAGTGTGATGTAGGAAAAACCTGAGCTAATTAATTATCTAAAGCTTATATGCTATCAGCAGTGATAATAAAATGCCTTTATTCACCCTTATAAGGCTCTATTGCACAAATTTAAAGCAATGTATCGAGGGCATAAGTGTATTAGTGTGCATTAGGTACAACCAGAGTCATCCCTCACCCTGCTGTTCCTGAGCAAAGCTTGTAAAAATGAGTTCTAACTAGGAAAAAAAGAGTGTTCCAACCTACCACAGACTAAGGGTACAGAGTTCCTGCACAACAGGAATACATAACATGAAAAAAATGATAATAGGCTGCCTGTTTTTACTTGTTTTTCAAACATTCTCCATGCTTTTTATAAATGGTTCTGAAAACGAGTGTGACATATTTTCTTCCTTTCCCTCCCTCAAGTATTAATTTAATAAGTTTTAATTAAATAAAAGCACACAAAGATTAAAGAAGCATGAACATGTAAGCACACACCGTGGCCCATACGTGTGCACACACTATTTTTAGGAGAGGCTCAATAAACCTGCAAGTGAGTGATAGAGTCTAATCTGAGAGCTCTAATTTCAATTTAATATGATGCTAAACCAAGAAATAAATAAAGGAAACATAAGTCAAGGTGAAATTAAGTACACACCTGGACCAAGCTTTTCCTCTGCACTAAACCATGATGCTCCAGAAGGAGAACAGTAATTCACTAGTTCATCCACGTGCAATGGATAAAAATGATTCACATTTAGCTTACTGGATTTAATTATGACTTTGCATTAAAACCAAACCCAACAACCAAACCCCAAACCGTTTTAAATCTCCCAAGTTAAAACTTCCCAGGGTTCTCCTAAGGGAATCCTGTTGTCATGGTTGTTTTTTGACGTGCCCACTGTGTGAGACAGCCCCATCATTTCATCACCCCAGGACATGAAGCTGCTCAGCAGAGTGACTCTGTTGAGTCATGCAGCATCTAAGCAGGGTTTGCAAAATTCCCTTATCTCTGGTAACCCCTGTGACCCACCCCAACGACTGCCTGGCACCTTGGCTGTCTGGGCTGAGGATACCTCACAGGCTTTCACTTCAAGGAGCTTTTTTAAACTATTTTAAAAAGCTGAACAAGGTTTTCACAATTATGAAGTCATTCAGGAACCTTTTCTGCCTTTCTAAGGTCTTGCTCAAGAGCCTGGTGTCGATGAGCCTGTGTGCCTAAATGAGCTCTGTGACAAAAAAAGAGATAAAAATTACAATTATAGTGTTTGAGCTGACCTGGGATTATCTGAATTAAATCTGACACAGAGAGGCTCCCTGCTAAAAGTCTCAGAGCCCACTGGCAGGTTGCTAAACCCTGGCAACCCAACAAACATTTTCATGTTAATTGTGTCAACATGATGACCCAGTTCAAACCTTCCCATTTTCATCACCTGGGTTGGAAACGTTGGCTACTGCTATTGTCAGGAAAATCAGCTGTCCTAGCCACAAAACTGAGAGCCCTGGGCCATGGGGGCTTCTTTCAGCTCACACTTTCCCTTGCAAAGTTGGCCAACAAATAAACTGGCACGTTGAGCTAAAGCAGATGAGACTAAACAGTCAAACACGTGAGAATTGATGGAATTTTTCCTCACCAACCTGCAAGAATAAACTGAAAGAAAAACACCCTTTCTTTTTTTTAATAAAACACCAGTACAACAATATGCTTAATAATTCTGCCACAGAGAATGGGCATGAACAAAAACTTGATTAGTTTGGACTTGATTTTTTGAAATAAATATTCAAATATAAACCTAAAGAGGAAAAACAAAAATTATATATACTGTGGTCTGATTTTTGGCTGTGCATGAAAAGTACAAGTTTAAAGTATGAGATAGAAATGAAGATACAAAATTTTCAATCTACCCTTTCATTTCTATCTCTATATTTCCTTGAAACAAGGTGGCATTCATATACACTACTGTGACATTTTCAGTACCCAAAAAAAAGAAATAAATTTGGAAAATATAATAACAGAAAGGTAATAGAATAACAAAAGGTGGAATATTGATCTGTTCTATACCAAGTGTTTATGCTGCTACAATATGAGTAAGGAAACATATATAGCTACTAGAACAGAGCCACCTTCCACCTTCCCAGTAGCCTAGATCTCAGTAGTTAAAAGCTTCAGGATGTTTCCCACTAGCCCAGACCAGATTTTGGTGTCTTTGTGCCAGATCCTGTTCACAGCCATGCTGCTTGCAAGCTGCCTTTGTAGGGAATAAGGAACGAGGAGGATGTGAAGTGGATTTCTGTGGAGCATCACTCCCTGCCCACCAGCATCCCCCCCTGCACTGGTCTGTGCAGCATTGCCCTCACTGAATCCACCTGCATCCCAGCCTCCTGCCTGTCCTCCTCCAGGAACAACCCCCTCTGCACCCCCAGCTCCTCAGCCTCCTAATCCCCTGACAAAACCTCTCCCTTGCCCCAGCATTGCACTAGGACAGCCAAAAGAGTTGTGACTGCTTTTCTGGAGTCTTTCTCCTTCCCCGAGGCAAACAGCGGTGGAAAAATCAAAGTCACTGTGATGACATTTCTCATTGTCTCTAAAAATCAATGTTCAGGTCTAAGATGAATCAAAAAGTTGTATTTTATATATATAAAATACAAAAGAGGATTTTTAGGTCTGGTGATTTGGATGGGTATTTTTGCTGATTTGTTTTGGTTTGTTTTCAAAGAGCCATCACTTAGAACACAGACATCTTCCTTAGCTGCTCAGTAGC
>NW_008606449.1:0-21926 GCF_000691845.1 Merops nubicus
TTCTATGATTCTATGATCTTGTAGACATCAATGTGACAGTTATTTGAATCACACCCTGGGAGCAGACATTTGCCCCAGGATAACTGAGAGGGGAGGCTGCAGCAGGCAGAATTGGTCCTTTTCCTCAGATATAGGAGAAAGCAATAAGAAGTAATCTTTTGAAGACTCTCAAATTTCAAATTAACATTTCTATTATTGTCCCAGAGAGTAACACATGTCTGTGAAGATAGTGTTAAATCTGAAACTGTGTGCACGTTTCAGCTTCTACAAGACAATAAAGAAATAAGGAACCCAAAATGGACTTTTATTAGCAGCAGTGGATGAGCGGGTGAGGTTAGGAAGCTGGGAAAAGAAGGGCACTGATGGACATGGGGATGCAAAGATTGGCAATAAGGGAAAGCATGTGCTTGGGTTAAATCAATCAAGTGTAGGGCCACAAAAAGAAGAGACTTATTTTGTTTTTTACCTGATATGACTTGAGATTAAATGCCTCCTTTAAGATAACTGTACAAATTTATCTTATTTATGAATACCAATAAAAAGCAGATATTAGATACCTTGCGACCAACCACTAGCTCAATTGTCTGAAGAAATTTTTGCACTGATGGATACCATGTTCTTCAAGAATACTTCATAGTGTGACCACCTTTGCAGCAGTTCAACCAAATGTCTGTGCAACAGCTTTCATGTGACCTCTATTTCTGCTGGCTTTCTGGAGAAAAACAAGTTTGTCCAGCTGTACTGTCTTCATGGTGATTGCCTGGCCTGATGCAACACCTCTTTCCCCATCGTGTCTGAGCAGGGACACCTGTGTGAGTGGCACTCTATGGAAGCTCCCAAAGGAGAATGACAAAAAAAATTCTATTGATATGCACTATAAGACTGTATTGCTTGTCTCTTTACATTTTCCTCATAGCTATTGTTTCCACACTTGGAATCATGCCGCTTATTCAGGCACCGTGAAAAAAAAACCAAAACAGAACACAAAGGAACTGATTAAAAGAAAAGTTAAAATAGCTCAGGCTAGTAATCCAAACACTTTTATGAATAACAAATAGTGTTTGGGTCAGAAAGCAAAAGTTTGGATTTCTCTGTCTTAAAATATTTATTACAGAATTAAATCACTGGTTTTATCTCTAGTTTGGGGAATGCACTTGCAGAAAAGATAGGAGAAGTGAACCTATTTACCAGCATGACGATGTCCTATTTCATTTTCCTGTTCGAGTATTACTTTTCTTGTCATGCAGCTGTGTCAAAGTGTACTTTCTTTAAATACGCAGAAGCAACATGTCTTTTTATAAAATGAGAGAAATTCTGCAGTTGTTTGAATTCTGTAGTCTATTATAATCCAATATCTGACCTGACACAGTAGCATGTTAGCTCGCTTCTTCTAAAGTCTGAAATTCTTGTAAATACTTACTCCTGTAGCACAGCTTTAGATCTTTTAACACACCAGTAGTGAACTTACAGTAATTTAGATCTTAGTTCTCAGAATTCTAATGGCATATTTTATTTCACATTTCTGTCATTTATTCTTTCCTACAGTGTGTTATTAAGAAAAATTTCAAGTGTATGAATTCAAAAGATATTGTAAAATTTCAAAAACTCCACTGCGTATTCTAAATGTCCTTGTGCAAATACTCATACAAAATTAAAAGTGACAGCATTAAAGCTTTTGAAGAACAATAAAGACTTTGAGGTGAAATTTTGGATCTACTCACTTTAATAAAATACTTCCAGATTCCCAAAATTCCCATTGGGCTTCACAATGGTTCTCTCTACAGGGCATTTACAGTCTGTGTTTTTATCACATCCGTTTTGACACTTACAAAGGAATTAATAACTCTGTGAATTTCTAGATTCATGAGTGGATGATAGCGGCTTAGCTGAGCTTGTGCAGAAGAGACCAACATCACAATATTTGGCTTAAGGAAGAAATCAGACATTGTAAATATGATTTTTTATTTTTTTTTGTTTTTCAGTTGAAATTTACAGACCATGAGCTTCATTAGGTCTGGGCTCCTTTTAGGACATGACAAAGCCTCAGAAACCTAAAACTACTTCCCAGCTCACAGCTCTTATGTTAGTGCCCCATGACCAAACAGTCTTACTGCCAGGCAATTACAGTGATAATGAGCAGTGGCTGGGAGTGACCAGCAACCTGAACTAGCAGATGATATCTACTGGCCTCTGATGGGTTTTCAGGCACTAATCTAAACATGCTATAAAATCCTTCAAGTTATATTAGACCAATTAAATGTCTTAATGGCCTCTACCACTCTACCAAAGCTATCCCATAGCAGCTCGCTCCATTTCTGGGTGCCAGAAGCTGAGAAATTCCTTAATGAGGTATATTGTCTTTTTGTTAGATAAATTTCTTTGCCACTTGTATGGTACTTTTTATTCAGAAATAAATTTTTTCAGCAGTTTGAGGACCATAAATGTCACAAAGGTAATATTTCGATATCCTAATGGTTTGTTCTCCAGTTTGAAGACATCTAGAATTCAAGCTAAGTCTCAGAATTAGAACAAGCCAAAAATAAAAGACAAGTAAAATCAATACTGGAGAGGTGTAATTCTCCACTTGAATCTCATCAAGTACACATTATTATATCCAGGGTATTATAATTACTACTATAACACATGATAATGGATCAAAAAAGTGTCAAAACCCATATAAAGGGCTGCACAGATATGCAATTTAACCCTAGCCTTAACTGCATCTAGCCCTAAGTTAATTAACAATCCAGGTTCGAAGTGACCTTACATTAAAAGAATGAAAAAAGAATATCCTTTTGCAAGTATGAATCCCATTCAAAAATTTAACCATATGGGATCAGTTAAAATAATTTTAACTGACAGCAGCAAACCTTTTACAGAAAAGGAACTTAGTTTTTAGGAATAAACCCAAGAATTATTCTTCTGGTTGTTGATTAGTAGCATGCAGAAATTGCAGCGAATGGTAGGTATCTTAGTCATCCATTCTAATTAAAATTTAAATTGAAAAGTGGGTTCTAATGAAGAAGAGCTTAGTGCTGGTCTTGAGGGATCTCCTGTCTGTGGGCAGAGGAAAAAAGGTGCACAAAGGCAAAAGAGATTTCACTCAGGCATTTATTTGATGTATGCTGCATGCTAATATAAAAAGGAGTGCCTGCTGACTTTTTATTAAAAAATACTAAGGCAGATACAGTTGCTTTTCATGGTACCGCAATTTAGGGAGAAGAGCTTTCTAAGTCTAGCAGAGAAGCAAACAGTGATAAGGGAGAAATGATCCTATAATTTTTTCTAACCTAGCAAAGTTGTTACACTGTTGTTCCTTTTGGACTGTTTGACAGCTCCATTTTGCCAGCCCACCCAAATCGCTGATAATAAACATAGCAGGGGGTGAGTCCACATATCTTCCTACATATTGCACCTTCTCAGACCCAGTGTCTGAAAGGTCAACATTCGCTGAACAGCTACAAAAAGCATTGAAGGGAAGAGCAAAGAAAGCTCTTGAACACACTTTTGGTTTGAAAACACCAAATTATTTTTAAACTTTGATATGATGTTTTAGTGATAAATGTGATCACTAAATGTGATAAAACCAAAAATCCACCACACTCTTAAGCTAATAAACTGTCCAATGCATTGGAAATTTCCCTTTGCATCAAATCATAACCGGCTAAATGAATGAAAATGCTAAAGCCATAGTACCTTCCAGAAATAGCTATGTATCTCAGATGATCTTATACAAGATAATGGAAAACACAACAAACATAGTGTGTTTTTAAAGTCTGTTTTGGTGCTACCTCAGAAGCAGAAACTTAAAAGGAAGGTAACAATCTAATTCAATGTCAATATCTTCTCCCAAGGATTGTCAGTAGCTGTGATTTAAAAAGAAAAAAAAAATAAATCAGAAAAATGTGGGAGCTATAGAAGACCAACTAGATCCCCTCAGTTTATACAAGAAAAGAAGTCACTCATTATTTCCTTATATGAACATTTAGTTATGTTTTGTGCAATTGTGATAAATTAAGTCCTTCATACCCAGAGCTTTCCTTCGTTGCAGATCTCCCTTTTCAGGGCTGTGTTTTGGTTTTTGTTGTCCCCTCTCCTCCCCAACAAGGTAATAAATACGGTATTAAAGAATTCTCTTTCCCTGCCTGTGAGCTTTCTGTAGGTAGAAGTTAACTCCTGTCTTTCAAAACACTATGAGTGGCAGGTTGCATACCAGTGTGGATGAGAAATCTCACTAATCTATCATGAACAAAACACAATGTCTCTCTGCAAACTTCCCTCTGTCACTATGCTCAGAGGGTTGCACAGCAATATTTCTCTGTCTGTATTTACAGTAGAGAATTCAGAAACCATGAAAAAAATAAATCACAAGGACAGATTTGGGATAGACAACCATTTGAGTTTGATTAAAAGGTACTAAAATTTTAATTTTTTTTAAATTTTCATTTAACGGTAAGCTTCAGTCAATGTTGTTTAATGTCAGCACTGTTAATGAAGTTGTCAAGCTTGTCACTTTTGTTGAATACCAACTTTGTTAGAAACTGGTACTACAATTACCTCAAGCTCTATACGATTAAAT
Organism: Merops nubicus; assembly: GCF_000691845.1. Lineage (NCBI taxonomy): Eukaryota > Metazoa > Chordata > Aves > Coraciiformes > Meropidae > Merops > Merops nubicus. The sequence continues at coordinate 4,580 of NW_008606449.1, forward strand.
TCATCAAAGCACACCAAGGCTCCAGATTGTGCCAGACCTTTGAAGAATTTCCCCATGGCTTTGTAGTCTTGTCCATCAGAAAAGTTCAATACAATGCGCTGCAAAAAAAAGAGCTTAAAAAGATCATTTTGTTTCTTAAAATGTATAGGATTTGGCAACATTTATTTCACTGCCTCTAGTTCAGCCTCCCCTACCACCACTCATCAGCCCCAGAATTTCCCCTTAATTATCCAGTCTAAGTCTGTAATATAAACGCAGCTCATGCAGTTCTTAACTAACTCAGTATTTCACAGTAGCATGTGAAATGCATTTACACACAATTTAAAAAATAAATCTATAACAGCAGGAAGATAAAGTTAAAAAGGGAGCAATAACACTTTCATGTCCACTCAACTCCTGCACTTGGATATGCTTCTCAGTATTCCTCAATGAAAAAATCAATTCTTTTAAAGAAAGCATCCAATTTTCGGGGGGGCAGGGAAAAGGAAAAAAGATGCAAAGCCCCTCCAAAACTAGTGAGCAATTAAACTAAGAATGCTTCTTGGTTTAAAAAGTTAATGGCAGAAATGACATTCCTGGATTCTTCTCTCTCTGCTGACACAAGCAAACCCCACCAGGGTGATGTGACTGCTCTCACCACAAGGCACCTGGATGAGCGCTAACCTCCTCCATCTCATGTCTTCTTTTCCCACTAGGCTGTCTGGTAGTCTGAGAAGGACCCAGCATCCCAAGTGTAGCCCAATTACAGTTCTGCAGCCCAGAGGCAGGTACCTCTTTGAGCACAACTGGTGTTGGGCACTCCTCCTTGGCAGCCTCAGGGAACACACAAGCAATATAGTAATTCAGGCATTCCTCAAATTTTTCAAGTCACTGTGGTTGTTCCATGTTCTTTATACCATCCTGGGGATGAACATGCACCATCTCCTGAACCCCAATCAGGAGAAATCACTGCCAGCAGATGGGATTTTTTTAAATTAAAATACCTATGAAAAGAAAGGCATAAGACAAAAATAAGCAATCTCATTTATGCTGTGCTGGATGCACACTTGCTGCACTGCTGTAGCTGGGTTGAAGAGTGCAGAAGGTGAAAAGGCGAATGCTGTGCCACTGGTGTCAAAGCTAATTTAGCAACACGGTGTAGTCTAGAGTAAAGCACAGTGCTTGCTTGGGCTACATATGCTGTGTAAAATGAAATTCTCAAATATATCCACAGAAAAGAGACATTACAAAAGAAAGTAAAGTTCTGAGTGTACATTGCAAGCTCAAGACCATGTTGCAGTTTCCAGACAGCTACTCACAGGCTTTTCCACAAGTAAACACCACTTTCAGTTTGCTGAATGGGTAATGTAAATGGACATCCAATGCAGCTACAGAGAAGTTATTTCCTTCTAGCTTCCTACTTGCTACACTTTCTTTCCTGGACTGTGCTTATAAATAAAACACATCTAAAAATCTCATATCTGTAAGACAAATGAAGTAGAGAGATTTTGACAAATAGATCACTTGTGGAGCCATCAGACTCCAGTTCATACAGAGGCAGAAAACACCAGGTAGGATCTTACCTGCCACTCTCAGGAATCTCAGCTCCAAAGTATAGATATGTGGGAGATGCAGGAACAGGCCAAATGGGTGACACCAGTAGCCCCTCTAAGCCACCAGAGGTCAATCTTTGCACATGAGCCAGTAAAGCCTATGTGACCTGTCTTTGGGACTGAAAGGAAGAGGTGACCAAGCAAGCCTCCATGGTTATGTATTAATAGGAGTTATCTGATGAGGCCATAGATAGGTCCATAAAAATTTTGGATGGACCTATTCAAAATAGGATCAGACAAGGAAGAGAATAATGGATCAAATTCAGTGATTATCTGACATCTGCATACCAATATGCAAATATGTGGAATAAACAAGAGAAGATTGAAGTCTTCATACATAATCAAAATGATTTCTTGCCCTAAGAGACTGAATCTAATCTCAGTCTCAGAACTGGCATCTGAGGTGATACAAAACTTGTTCAATTACAGGTAGAGGAAAAAGGAAGGTTTGCTACTTCTTATACTAAGGACACATTTATTTGCTCTGAAGTCCCAGAATGCAGTGGGCTTTTGAGCAGTTGAAGAGCTCTTAGAGTAATGAATAAAGGGAAATAGATGTGGTGGAGTATCTATTAAAGTTCACCAAAACAGGATAATCTTATGGAATAAGCTTTTCTGAGCAATAAGCAGAATCATTTAAATGAAAGAACTTTGGTGATGCTCAAGCATTTCAGCTACACAGGCAACTAATGGAAAACAGATATACCAGGACACAGAATGCAATTCTCTTTCAGATGCTCTGGCAACAACTACTCAATACAGATGGCAGAGAAACCCTGAGAAACAAAGTATTTCTATATTTAATTCTAACTAATGGCCTGAGTCATTTGAAAACCTGGATATAGAAAACAGCTCAAGTGAGCCTTATTATGGAGAAAGAACAGAAAAACAGAAACCAATGGGTTTCAGGATATTGCTAACTCTGGGATAACAGCCTAGCTTGCTGTGAGACAGGAAAACAGGCTAGTTTAGTGCCCTTTGGGAGAAAGGTTAAGGCGACTGAGATTCTTCTGCTACCTCTGGGGGTGGAGATCACTGAGCTAGCCTGCCAGACAGCTGAAGGAAGGAGTCTTGTGAAGATAAGGTGGTCCTGTTTTGACTACACCAACAGAAGCAAACAGGTTCTTGCATAAATCTCAAAGGCCATAGAGTCTGAGTGAAGACCTTTACCTAATTAACAGCAAAATTCAATATTAAAGTTTACACCCCTAAGTAATGAGCCAAACAGTACATGCTAAACATACATGACTGTGTTACTCAGCTTTCCACACAAATCATGCTAAACATCACCTGGAAGGCAAGGACAGACAGGATCAAGATATACAAAATCGTGAGGGAAATACCTCTCGGACAACTGATGCTGAGTTGGTGGAGGAGCAGAGGACAGAAAAGTCTAGCAGAGAGAGTCAATGGGCTGTACTCTTCCTCTGCCACCCAAGACAGGGATACCTTCTTGGTAAGAATTGCACCTTCAGTATACGGTATATCTTTTCCTAGCATTATTATTATTAATTATTGTTATTATACAGACTTGTGTCTCTGACTGAGTCAGATGTACCTGGAAATTGCTAACTAGAGCTAGATTATCCTTTTGCAGTTAATGCATTTATCAACATCAATTCCTGACCTATTGTATCACCCACTTTAATAAATTTAATAGTTTTAACTTCTATACTGTTTCAGTGCAAGTCCTTATCCAGGGCTCTGAGACACATACAAACGTCTCAGTCCAAGCACCTTAACCAGGACTCTGAGAATTCTCTCAGACATTTTAACTTTGCAAAACTGCTCAGTGCAAGCCCTTGGACTATGGCAGGCAAACATCACACTCTTAGCCTTAACGTAGCAATAACTTAGAAAAAAATTGTCTAGTCGTCTCTCCAAGAACTAAGCTGAAAGGAAAAAATCAAGGAGAAATGGAGTTCCTCAACGTGACTGTACTAAGGGCACAAGTATTAGTTTCTCTATATTATAGTCCACAGAGTTCAGTATACAATCTTTGCACTGACTAGGAATACCTGAAGACATACAGAAGGCAAAAATTATGTCAGCTTACAGACAGGCTTACAAAAATAACAAAAGATGATAGAGAGAGACTCACAAAAGCATGAAATGAGATACAACTGTGAAGTGATATGGCACATAACTAGAAACCATTCCAGAACATTAGTAATATTAGGAGATGAAAAAACACATTGCAACACAAATTACAAAGAAAAAATGATCAAAAGAGTAATGAGAAGACCAAAGTTTATTGCTTTTTGTGCATCTATTTTTACTACAGATACAGCATGGTAGCCCACTATACCAGTGACAGTGGGATAATACCTCAGTTTAATGCAAGCAAACCCCTGCATTTAAAGATCTTGCTGAACCAGTGTCAGAATCGTTGTCTACTCTGTCCAAGGATTCATAGGTGACTAGTGAAATATTAGAAAACTGGGAAGGACCAACAGAGAAGTGATATTTTTACAGAAGGAACCAGATAATTACCAGCCTTGTTTCAAATCCACCAAAAAGCAGTGGAACAAACAATTAAACAAAGGACTCTCCCTAAGTCCTGAAAAGAAAACAAGTTAAGCAACAGTCTGAGCTGATTTGTCAGGAACAATCATATCAAAACAATTTAATTTCTTCCTGTGATGGGACAATGACCAGTTGATATGAAAGCTATAGTAGATGTCACTTTTTTTTCAGTAAGGTTTTTGTCACTGCCTCAGGAGAAAGCTAGGGAAAACTGTTTGGGAGGAATTTATTGCAGGTTGGGTATAGCTGCTGGAAAAACGTAGTTTAAATGTAGCTATTAGTGTTTGATTATAAGAGGACTATATTAAGCAGGGCTCTGCAGTGCCTTGCACCTGAGTCTGCTGTTCTCTGGTATTTCCATTAGCCATCTTCATGGCAGTGTAAAACTTAAAAAGCACATCTCCTTACCAATGTGAATAACCAAATCCATGTTTCAAAAATGCTGTCATAAAGGGTCAAGAAGCAATAGAGAGATAAAAATAATTATGCAGCACTGAAGAATCTCCAACTAAAATGCTGTGCTGTGTTTCAAAGAAACTAAACAAAACTGCATGTCCTGGTTCCGTGTAAAAAGGGGTTCAGGGCAGGACCCATACGGAACAGAACTATGTACTCGCCTCTCCCCCACCCCCTCGAGAGAGAGAGAGAGACACTTTTTAAAAAAAATGAAGTATATTGTTCAACAAGGAACAGAAAATGAAAAAAGGGAGGTAAGGAAAAATAATATATATAAAGATCAGGGGAATAATACAAAAAGATAAAATATACAAAACCCTCAGAAATGGTTCCAGGGTCCCACGGAGCGAAAGGAGAACTTTCCTCTCCGAGCTCCAAGGCAGGAGTGAAACAAGAAACCACTCCCTGCCTCTTATCAGAGGGTGTGTGGGAAGGGGAGGGAATACAATGGTTTCACCCCCACCCGGGGTCCTCCCAGTTGCTGGAAGGTCACGACCCCATTCCAAGCCTCAAACCACAACACTGCACTACTGGAGAACATCTGGAAAGAAGCTGGGGCGTTCTACAGTGAATCATTTCATGAGACTGAAAGAGATAATAACAAGCACCAAGAAAAGGGTTCTTTAAAAACAAAGCAAATCTGGGTTATTTTGAGACCGTGTTTTATGAGCAGCCTCTGGAGTGTCCATGCTTTGGTCTCAAAGACAGACAAAGATACATGAGGACACGTGACTCTGTCAGTCTAGCTCTGTCAAAGAGAGAGGCTAGGATGATCTTAAACTCTTTTCTCAGTCTATGTTTTCACATGACTCTAAAATCAGAGAAAGGTGCAAGACACATGAGCTATCTTTGTCAAGAGATGTTTCTGTCTTGCATTGTCAGTTTTAAGGCAGCAGGCACAGTGCAGTGCCATGGAGACAAACTCAAGCGCTCTATAAACACAGTGACTTCAAGCATCTAGGGGGGACAGAGTGGAGTTCTGGGCCTCTGCCCCACCTCTTGCTCAGTTAATTCAGTAATATCTGCACAGCACTCCTTTCTGCAATGGAGACATGCACCTGGCAATTAGATCATGCCCAACAACTTCAGTTTTTATAATCTTAATTAGTAACAACTGTGTAAAAAGGCTTCCTATCTGGAGACAGGGTGGGGGGTTTAATTGCCCGTAAAAATGCTGAGCTCTTGTTTCAGCGCCCAGGATCTAGAATTGTCTTTGGTGACTGTATATACTGGTTAAAATACTGTTTTCTTTCATACATAATACTCCTGACACTTTTCACTCTCTTCTCATTTCAAAATAATAGTCATGAAGCAGCCCAGGTTGGAAGGGACTTTGGCAGATTGTCTGGTCAACCCAAAATCTCACCCTGTCTTAGACTGTGCCAGAAATATGCCTTTTGAAGCCACTCCCTCTTGTTCTTATACCTTTCCAAGACAGAGCTTGAGCTGAGGAGCAGCATGGAGTTGGAGAGAGAAGGGATTTTTTTCAAATCATGTAACTGTCAATGTTTTCGGTATTATTCTGTATCCAGTTTGTTAGATAACCAGTTTGGTTGGGTTGCTTCTTCATCATCTGCTTCACATTTGCATATTAAGCAGAGGTTTACAGTGACTTGTCTACACTGATACCCTGCTCCTTTTCCTTAGTGGTTACAGTTAATTTCAAAGTAGCACTGTACATGAATACCTCTGATTATTTTCTCTGAAGTCCATTAGCCTGTTTTCATCAACAGCGATTTCATATGCCAGTATGCTGCCTAGTGCTTTTGTTTTGGTCTGCCTGAATTTTGTGCTTTATTCCATCAGGGCACAAGACTGGAGACCAGTGGGGAATGGCAGAGGCACACAAATCTCCTGCTTTGCCAAATAGATGCCCCAGCAGGAAAGACAATGCTCTCAAGGTTATCAACAGAAAGATCAGCATAGGTTTATTATCTATCTCCTGGAGGTGGAAAAATAACATAAACCAGCCAGTCATGGGTACAATAGAGGAAACCATAAACTCAGAACAGCATGGAGGGCACAGACAATATAGTTTGACTAACAATGGGTGGAACAAACAAAGCCACAATCCCACTCACCGTGGGTGATACAACTGAGGAGAAGAAGAAGAAAGAAAGGAGGGAACCCAGCACCCCCCACAAAGCCATCCTGGGAGGAATGCCAGATGAGATCACATTTAAATATATGATCATTCAGAGATAGGCAGAGGGCTCTTCCTGAGGAAACACTGCCTGGTGCATCCACCAGCAGATGAACTCTCTACAAGCAGGCCTGGTTAAATCCTGTTCTTTTAACAAGCAGGACACCTGCTGTTGATCACCCAATTGGCTTTCATCCATGATTGGCCAGGTCCTGGATGAAAGCAAATAGAAATGTTTTGGTGCTCATCTGGCCTTTCCCTCAACAGTTGATGGCTTTCTCACACAATCAGTCTCAATTGTCTCTGCAGAGAAGGGAATCACACGTATCAAACCCCCATTCTGAGCACTTTATCTCCCAAGAGCAGGAACTGAACACAGATGTCTTAACTCTGAGGAAAGGCCAAGACATCACTTTGACTACTATAGAAGCAGACCTGGGTTTGGTGCCCTCTGTGGGTCTCACACACATGCCTACTTATAAAGCCACTTCCAAATAACTACAAAATCAGTAGAATAACACTAAGTGAGGGAGCAAGCCCAGCATGTGTTAATGTTTGTTCATTCCCCTGCTTCCTTCTGTTACTGTGTGAGAAGGGAGGTGCAGGTAATCCATTTTTTCTTCTAGGTCTCAATTACTCTTTTTAACCTGACTTCTTTCTTTATCAGCATTCCCTCTTCCTCCTAGCCTTTTGTTTTCATCCTTCTCCTATCTGCCCAGGACTGATTTAAATATACCCATGGGAAGGTAATGTGAATGGGACATCTGTCTGCAAAGCTAAAAGCAAGTGACTTGCTCTACTGGCACTGCATTGCGGTACCATATGTGCTGCAGAAAGTTACATTCACACAGTCAGAATATGCACATATCTGGAAACAAGGAGGAAGGTTAACTAGAGTTTTTTGTCCCTCACAGAAGCAGCAGCCCCAACCACACCATGACAGGGGCTCAAATGACTTCTTGGAAATGTCTCACCTGCAAAAGTATTTGATCCTGAGCATCACATGACACATGAAATGGGAAATGCCACATTTTAGTCTCTTAGATTTTCTAATGAAGTATCTTTCTCTGCAACGTCTGTATTTTCTGAACCAGTAGTCTATCTACCTCTATCACTGTATGTTTTCTCTCTCTCTCGTGCTTTTTTCCTCATATTGTGATCACTTCTCCAGCTTCTTAGCTTTCCCCTCTACCTAAAGCCTCTAGTCTCTGTTCAGCTGGGGAAGGCTGAAGAGTCGTGCCATATTTTGCTGCTTGACAATTGGCATCCTCTGAGATGTAAACACTTCACTGTAGTTGAGCGAAGAGTGTTGAACAGTTTAAATATGTCTGCCAGGAAATGGAAGAGCAAGTTGCTGAGCACGGGCATTTCTGCTCTTCAGTAACAGTTTTTAGCTTTTACTTCCAACCACCTATCTGTGACTCTCCTTGCACTTTTCTGAGAAGTACAGGCTGAGAGCAACAGCAAAGCATCGTAGACAAGTCAGCAAGCTCTTTTCCCTGAGAAGCCAGTGCTGGTCTGAATGGGTAAACAAGGACCTATAACAGCAATTTCAGTAGACAGCTTGGGGCACTGCACCAGTAGTTCTCCTGATAGCATTTCGTTTAACCAATAGAGATAAACATGCACTTAAATTTAAGCACACACTGATGAATCAAAATTAGGTAGAAATTAGAAAACAGCCATGGGATGTTTTTCTACTACGCGTGTGTCTATGTTGGGACTTTTTTCTTTTCATTTGCGTGTGTTTATGTACTTAAGAGATATTCATAAGTAAATCTTTATTCTCCTACGTGTTTATTTTCTTAATGAACATATATTGTAATTTGTTGCTTTAGAAGAACTGGACTTTTATCTGCCAGACACAAGAATTTTAGATAATTTTATGTCCTTATATTTTATTTTCTTCTAGTTTTATTTTATGGTTTACAAAGAAGATGAAAAACTATAAACCAAAAAGAACTAAGTGCCATCTGAATGCATTATTATAAAAGGAAACAAGGTTTCCAGGAACATCACTATATGTTCCCAGCAAATACTAATAACTGTTTGTATGTATAATAAAAATATATATATGCATAAAACTTTGTCTATAGAGTGATAGAGGGAGGAAAAATATCCATCTGGGACTTATACTGTTATTGTTTCAATGAAATTCAGACCCTCTTTTCTTCACTAATTTAGCAGCACACAAAACCAGAGTCTTTCCAGTCCCACACTGTGCGATAGAAATGCCTGTGTACACAGACTGTGTTTCTTTAATCAGTGTAAATTCACCCTGCAATTTTCTCTCCCCACTGCTACCCCCTTGAGCAACAGCTTAATAAATAAATAAATAAAATCCGTTTAGCTGCTCCCTGAGCTGAGTGCAGCCAGGCATCCTCTCTAGGTCTTTAGGTAGACGAGCAACTGGGCTGACACCAGTGACTCACATACTTGTAATTATGTGCACGCAGGGAATCTACATCCTTAATTTGTTTTTTGCCTCCTGTGGTATTCAAATCATGAGGCTTTTTTTTCTTTTTTTTTTTTTTTTTTTTTTTTTACCTGCTTGCTGTTCTAGTTGGATCCTAGCAAGTTTTTCTTATCCCTCTTCTAGCTGGCTTTTCAGGTGCTCCAACAAAGTCTAAGGCTCCCACCAGAGTCCTTAAAGAAGAAAGATTTCCAGGGTGAGTGTACTGTATTAATATATGAAACCTAAGATTTTAAAAATTACACTGTCAGAAAAACCCATTAGGCTGTAAAAGAGTTGAAGTAAACATTAGATTTTAATATCTAGTGCTGCTTAGATTTTTCTGAACTGAAAATCCCCAGTGAGCACTTAAAACTTCATTACTACGCTGAAAGGTTGTGAAAGGCTGTTTAAAGGTTTTCAATTTTGCTGCAGTCTAGAGGTTATTACAGCTTGAAAGAATACAAACCCTAATATTACATGGAATGAAAGGAATCAAATTTATGTTCTCATCTCCCCTGTAGTTTAATCCAGTTCTCTTAGATTCAATGGAGAAAATTAGGGCAGGTTGAAACTTTTTAGAGGGCTGATGAAAAATAATATTTGGTCACTGTAGAAAACATTTCTGTCTATTACTCACACTCTAAAGGATGTTCCTCTCTCTTGGTCCCACAGTCACAACTTACAGTGTTATCTGCCTCCTGCTCAGAAACCCATGGGCTATGACCTGTGTCAGACTAATAACAAAATGTCCAGAATTACACAAGAAAAATGAGGATATCTGACTCCATCTCAGAACTGAGGTTATCTGTAACTTGATATGCAGGCTTTCATTGTAAATATTTTAAGCTCTTTTCCTCTTTTACTTAATTTGGGAAGGACTATTGGCTGACTCAAATGTTATAGGCTATCTATCATCATAGGAGACAGATATATTGGAAGTTGGCCAAATGGTGAAGTGCAAATTATGATAAAGAAGAACTTTTATACTCATCTCCTGATCAGTCCCTAATACGCCAGGTTTGGTCAGTTCTGAGTGCTAAATGAAGTAAAGCATGTGCCTGGTGTTGTGCAGCTGTAGCTGTGTGAAAAGTGTTCATCCCCAGCCCCACCAGAACTAGAGAGATTGGCAGCCCTTTTCTTCTCATTTTGGTGCTCTGACCATCTCAAGCTCTCACATCTCCCACATCTTCACATAAGAAACAGAGACCCAGCTATAGGGATTTCTCTCTAATCATATTATCTTATAATAAAATAGCAAAAAAAACCCTTTGAGTTTTACTTAGTACTACCCATACCTCAGTGTTTCCATTCTGGTGTTCCTACTTTGAGCCAACATACTGTTGTTTATTTTAAAACATACTTGGTGTCAAGTACTTAAATGTTTGTACATGACTATAACAGTGTTGACTTAAATCCTGAAGGGTAAAAAAAAAAAAAAAAAAGGCAAGAAATTACCCACACAGTACTCTGCATTCAAAGAAACACTTTTAACAAATCTGTGCATTACAAGAATGTAAGAGGAAATAAAATTACTAGACAGCCTTTTAACAGCTGAAACATATCACCCTCTTAGACATAGCAGCCAGAGTCCAATTGAAAAGAGGAGAACCAATAAAAGTCTGCATTCCTTTGCCTGCTGCTTTGGGACACAGCAGGAAGCAGACCAGCCCACGAGGTGGTTATGCAACACTCCAGTTATCTCACTCCTTGAAGGACCACTCTTGGGTGTATGACACAGTGGAGTTTAGCATTGCTACCCCTCCACTGAGCTCTCAGTCAGACCAGTCCAGAAGATAAGCCCTCCGCACCAAAAATGTCATCTTTAAGAGAGCTTCACATGTCCATATTACACTTTTTGCACAACACTGCTCCTCACTCTCTTGGAGAAGTTCAGTTTAGGACTTTGATCCTAATTAAAAAGGGGATAGAGAGGTACTGAAAGTATTGATTGCCCTAAACCTAACAAATCTATGACTTTGACTTCTCCTCTGACCCCTCCTTAACATTGTCTTTTAGCTCTTTCACTCCTTCAGAAATCATATGATTCTTAATGTAATTCATGCATGAATTGGCAAGGAAGTACAAGGTGTTTCAGGGACACGCAGAACAAAGTAGCTGGAAGGGATCTCCAGAGTTATTCGGGTCCAGCCCCCCACCCAAAAGGGGTCCAGCAAAGGAAGGTTGGTCAAGGCCTTCTCAACTTGAGTTTTGAATCTCTGGCATGGAGATACCACTGTCTCTGCAAGCCTTTGAGTGTAAAAGAGTATTTGTCTGTATATAGGAACATCTCCAGCTATAAAGATTCAGAAAGACATAGTACATTTACAACAATTATTTCCTGGCTTGAAACCCAAAAGATGTGCAAATAGGCAGAATGATACTATCAACTATGCTCAGTGAGGTATAGTGGTTTTAAGATGCAAATTGCTCTTCAAGTCTTAATTTCATTCACTTGGGAGAACAGCAACTTGCACTTAATACGTGGGCAGAAACTTTTACTCGCATTTTTCTGAGAGTGCTGGCTGTTACAAAAATCACTTATTCAAAACATAATTTTGAAATATTCATCAACATTTCAGAACTAATGCGTCTTATACATCATTCTAATACATTTTAAAACTTTTATTATGTAAGTAGGTTTTCTAGCCTTTGTTGGTAGGAAAGTTAATCTCCATATTTTTGCCATATAGTAAGTGCCAGGGCACAGATCCTGCTCTTTCCTTTATGTTTGTTTTGAGACAAGATATAAAGAGGCATTAACTTCTTAAATATTGGCATGTGTGCAGCTTCCACCATTCCTGTAAAGGTCAGTGAATATGTTGTCAGTGGAGGAGAAGCAAATAAGTGCTCCTTTGCTCAGGAAGGCAGGTGTTATTTGAATCACTCTTGCTAGGCAATTTTCATCTTCCCTTGAATTTATTACTTGTGTCAGCATCAGCAACAATAAATCAAGCATACGCTGCCTGTCCACATGGACACTTCTGTTATCTTACAATGTGGGAAGCTATTGAAGAGGAGGAAATGACACTGTGTGGGTGATGCAGGTAAGCATACTTCTTTGGGGAGGGTGTGAGGACAGTATTTGTCCCAGCTCCCACCTATTGTGGTACAAGAGGTACAGTTTATAGGTTGCCTTGGGGCCAAGGACTTCTCTGTCCAGCAGCTTCTCGGCTGTGGACTCCAGCTAAAGTCTGTATAAATAAAATTTTTAAGAGACTCTACTGACAAACAGCAACTTAGAACTGCACAGGAACACAAATTTTCTATTAGCGTATATAAAGTGCATATCCTATACTACCACACAAGGATCACATTAATTTTCAGTCCTCAAAAGTACTCAGGTCTTTAGGGAAGCCACAGCTTTGCTTAGATGGACCTGAGTCCAACCCGGTACCAGGCTATTGGCAGTGGCTACCTAACCACCAGCAAGTGTTTTGCTTAGTGACCTCTGAGCCCCTGGTAACTGTCTCTTGAAGGATTCAATGGTGGGCAAAATCCAGCCTTGAATCTGGTGAGGCTCAGTAGTGTCCAGGAAAAAGCAGATGAGCATAACATACACAGGTGCAACACAATACACTGAGAAAAAATGTAGAATTTTTTTTTTTTTAATGTCTTAAGCAAAAAAAACAAAACAAAACAAAACAAAACAAAACAAACAAACAAAAAAACCCCAACAAACTCCACACACACACAAAAAGGGCAAAAAAAGCAATGTCTCTATTGACACTGTGTAATAATTTACAAGTAAGAAACTTTGTGTTTTATGCTCATATCTCCTGATTAAACTGAGTTGAAAGATACACAGTTCCAAGCTGGTTTTTCTTTCACTTGTGATGTTTCCAGAATATTATCCCAAAGTATATGTGTCGGAATTAACAGGATCTGAATGGCTAATAAATGCAAAATGCACCTCAGCTTTAACCATGGGCTACAGCAAATACCTCCATAGCTTCCACTGAGAAAAGTGATACATTTCTATAATATTTCAAATATATCTTCAAAGTTATAAAAAGGGATGCTAATACACACACGTACACAGAAAAAGGCAAATGCAGTCAGCATTTCTGGGATAACTTCGTGATACAAAAATCCATCAACATTAGCTTCATAAATAACCCTTACTAGGGAAGCCAGCAGTTTCTTAAACCACCCAAATGCTTTGGAAAGGGAGCCATTTCTCCCATCAGTGCTATAATAGCGCTTTTAATAAACACAACGAGAGGTCTGAGAATGCACACGGGAGGAGACTTCAGCTCCACTCTTGGTCTGGAGCACACATTTTAACTTGGGGCACATGCTCTGTGCAATGCTGTCACACCAATTCCAGGGGGTGACTGAGGAGCACAGCTTTAAAGGGTTAAATATATAATGATGACTTACTGAAGTTTCTAATGCTTATGTTTAAATGGAATCTAGTTGATTAATGAGGTCTTTCATTTACAGCTGCTAAATTATTTTTTTTTTATCTTACTTGCACAGTCTACAGTACTTTCAAAGACACCGGCTGCTCATTATGAATAATCACACAGTGTTTGTAAAAGAACAGTACACTGAAAAAGACAAAATCCCCAAGTCATTAATGTGAAAATATTCGATGTAAAGTGAAAATTCTTTATAAAAAACATTCTGAAATGTTGTAATGTCATTTTTATAATTTCAGAGTAAAAAAGAAGAGATGCGATCTTAGTTTTTATCTTAGTTTTTATCATTTTTCCAACTTTTGCTATGCTCAGGATTAATTTTCAAGTAAAATGTAAGTCTTTTTAGACAGCTGCTGCTTTGAGACAAAAAATATTTAAAGAAAACAATTTCCTTTAAGAGAGTAAGAATATAAACACTGTACAATCAGCTGTTAATGAGATTGTAGATCTGCTTCTTAAGAAACATTTAATTTCTGATTTCAGAACTAATCATTAGATTTACATTAAAATCTACTCTCTCAATTTCTGTTCTGACATTTAAAAGTGTGCTTTTTCTCTGGAAACATTGATACAGAATCACTGCAATAACCTGTTTTGTGAGCTTCTTCACTTCAGGTATTAAACTAATAACACAGAGAAAGAAATCATAGGAAAGTGATAACATCAAATTTAACAAATGCAAGAACAGAATCTTTCCTCACAATGAACATTTAACTTATAGAAGACCTGAAAAATGAAAAGTATCTTGGAGGCAAGGAACAGGATTCAAGGTAGGAGTCAGCCTGCAGCTGTTAGAAGCAGGCAGGTCACTTATTAGGGTGGACCATACCATGCCTGCTTTGGCAAGGAATTCATGCCCTTTTCATTGAAGTAGCTGGTAACAACTAGCCATATGAAATCACATTTTTAAATGTAGGAACCTGACTTTATACTGGTTACATTCCATTGATTGTGTATTTAAGGTTCCCACTACTTCACATGATCCTCTAAATAATTTCTTTTTTGATGCCCTTTTCTTACAGACGACGCAGAAAGACTAAGACAGTGAGCGTGACATACTGTGGCATGTCATGTGGAAGCACACCAAACGCAAAAGATCTGTCCTGGGTATGTCACAGCTGAAGTAATGCAAGTTGAGAAAAAAATATTTGAAGCTAACGAAATTAATGAATTTGTTTGATTTTCTTGTCATGGAGCTATTTGCTGGCATTTGTTTGCTTGCCTGGCAGGCATATTTAATATTCGACAGTATTGCTAGATATACATAGGTCTAGGGCTCAGAGTTTTTTAGATTTTTTTTACTTCTCAGACGCAATAAGTACGTGCACCTTGTCCTGATGTAGAGCTCCACCTTTCCACCATGCTCCTTAACGATACTCAAAGAAAAGAGAAATAGGAAAGGCTGTGATTTGAAAATCATTTTACCCTCTACAGGGTTTTGAAGACCTTTGAAATGTGTTCTGAGTTCCACATAACACAATTTCTTCAAAGAAATGAAAAGCTTAAATTAGTGCTGCTTGAGAACATTTCAAGATTTTTTTTTTCAGTAAATTAATTTCTTGCTTTTTTTTCCCACTGCTTTTGGCTTGCAGTAATTTAATCAGAGTCCGTAATTTTCTATCAGTTATTGTGTTCACTCTATAATGTTCCTCTACACTTGAATGAAGTCACTGAGTATGCTTCGAACCCATTGAAGGGACACATTCTAGGTGCTGCTAATCCCAAATTTCACGTTTCAGTGTCTGAGAAGCACAGAAATAATTAAAATAGGTCATTGTCAATTTTATTCTATTTTTCTCATTATGTGCACTGAGGATAACTTACCCTTACACAGTAATTTTAAGTTCTATATTGTATTGATAATTGCTATGTGTCTCGACAGAGAGTGTTTTGAAAATGCAGATTCCTTAGATTGGGGTATATAAAATAGCCTAAAAAAGAAAAATCTCATTGTGCAGACCAGTTGAACAAAAAACCTGCTTCTGACTGTAATTTTAATTTTTTGTTTATGGCAGTTTACAATAGGATTTTGCCACAAGTCCTAGGCAGAATCTATCAATCTTTCTGCCGTAAAGTAAAACAATGTTTTACTCCCTTTGTATGACCATGGTGCTGTAATATTTTTCTAATTAAAATCACTATAAAATTCATTTTCCTCTACTTCCTCCTCCACATCACACTCCCAATTTTCTCTCAGAATAAGGAGGCTACCATTTCTGTCTACTACCAACATAAATCAATTCATAACAAACAGCCTAGTGTGATATCTATTAACTTGTCACCAGGGATGAAATTTATTTAAAAGTTAAGAAGTGTTTTGCAATCTAAAATGCTACCCAGTGCTGCAGTAAATAGTATATGCTTCCTTAATAAAGCACTTTTCACGCCACCATTTTAGAAATGCAATCTACCGATGCTGGAAGACTGAATGAATTTCGCATACCATGAACATCCTTAGTGATTAATGTCTCAAGAATAACTTACTTTCCTGGACAGCTTGCCTTTTATTATATCAACAAGATTTTCCATTGGTTTACTGTCCCTTCCTTTTTCTTGTTTTCCTAAACAAGAAAGTAGATCACCTCTTTTGGTTAGGGACCTAAGAAAATAACAAAGCAGACGGGTAGTCCAAATAATTTTCTAATATAAATCATGGCATGTAACTCAACTAATTCCATTTTTCTTTTCTGTAGATTTTATTGTTATTTGATTTTGGTTGCACAAATATGACTGCATTTGTCCATCAACTCTGGCATGTCCAAAATTGTGTAAGAAATCTTCTCATATTTGCTAAGTAGATTCTGAAAAGCTCTTTTTTGGAGAAAATCATTTCACTTTATAGGTAAAGTATGCACTACAACATTGGTTTCCTTAGTCACGTAACTTGTATTTTTCTGTTTTCCTCTCTTTATCAATATCTAATGAGAAAGAAGAAAGAGAAAAAGAAATCACAGGAAAAAGAAAACAAATTACAATCACCCAGTATTTCAGCAGATTACATGGAAAAGGGAAGAAAAGAATTAATCTCCAAAGACTTACATGAATCTTTTTAAAGATAACAAGCATAAAGAAAATAGTTGGTATTGCATGTTAAAGTTCTCTTTAAAATCCCATTCATTTATAAAAGAAAAAACATCGCTGTATTTTTGCAGTTTCATGTACCACCCTGTGTTAACTTCTCCTCAGAGATGTGTTGGATAGGTCATTTAGAAATTTTGCATAAATTGGAATGTTTCAGATTTCCCTTATCTAAGTATGATTCATTTAGCCACTAAAATTGCTATTGAAACCCATTTTGCATCATTAGCTGGTATTACTAAATCATTCAGCATGCTTGGAAAACACAACCATGGGAAAACATATGTTCATGTGAAGCACTTTTGATAAGCTGTTATAAAAAGAGTTCCAGGACATAAACCCATAACTTCTGCCTATAAAATGAAATGTGCAACAAGTAGGCCAAATTTTGATTATATGTCTGATATTAAAGCCACAATTTTGCTTTATTTTGCCACATGGTGATTATGCCATCTGTGAATAACCCCTTTAAACTCCTCTGCACTCTTCTGTACAAAGTGGGAAAGAGACATTTTTATGGTTTGCTTTCATTTAATATTTAGTTTTTGTTTTAGACAATCCCAGTTCATGAATTCTGGCCTGGCCTAGGAATAAGGATATCACAGATTTTCCTCACAGCTCTCTGGTTCGACCTCTGCACAGCTGAGGTCGAACATCAAGAATTTCTACAGGTATA
>NW_008606450.1:0-9848 GCF_000691845.1 Merops nubicus
TGACCTTTAAAGCTCCCTTCCAACCCAGACCATTATATGATTCTGATTCTACAGAAACAGAAAATAAATGTAGCTATTTACAAAACCTGTTGCAAATGATTTAGTTGAGAAGGCTCCCATGGAACATTTTGACAGAAAAAACTAATAGGGCTTTACCTCTCCGTCTGCTTTAATTAATTTGGTTTATTCTTTAGGACTGCAGCATATTTGAATAAAAGAATTATGTCTGCCAACAACTTTTGCATGTAGAGAATGCAATTCCTAGAGCACCAGAAATTATCAGTCATAAGCATGACCACATACAGAAAAGTTTTTAAAGACAGCTGCATGTTTTAATTATCCCTCTTTTCCTGAACTTTGTCAAGATTAAACATGAATACAGAAAACTGTTCTTGAGAAAGAGAAATCGAGCTCTTGGAGATACACCATGACCATTTGTGCTGCACATGTTTGGAACTGAACATAGATACTACCCTGACCCAGAGTCTGCTGCATAACTGCAGACAATTTGCATTCTGACCTGGTGGTGCTCATGGGTTCTAGGGATATCCCATACTGCTACCCAGTGCCACCAATGGTAAGCCTTGAATCATCAACAGAGATTTGCCTAAAACCATGAGATGGGCTTAAAAGTCACACAAAGCAAAAATGCTCTTTTTTCTTTCTCCGTTTGTTGGTTTGTTTGGGGCTTTTTTTTGTCTACATAGAAACTGATTCTTCTGTAAGCATGTAAGACTAGAATCACAGGCTATAGGAAGGAAAAACAATTTTCCTGAGAATCACTACATCTAAAATTCTACTGGTAGCTACGTTCCACTTCCTGTAGATGCAAGTTGCCTGAATATGCAGCTTCACAGATCTTTTTCTTTGCAGAACAGCTGTCTTCAAAAGTTCCCTAATTCTCTCATTCCCCAAACCTTTACCACAGCTCGCTGCTTCTGCATTTACTGGTAATGCAGCTTATGTGACGCCTAGCTATGAATCAGTGTACCAAAATGGTAGAGTGTTAAAAATATGATGGTTTTCTCTATAATGTTATTTCTCACCTAGGTGTATCCGATGAAGGTTTACAAGACAGAGGCCAATGAAGCAGCTTCTGGTTTTTTTCAGCATCTGGTTTAAGCTTGATCACCTTTGTCCTTGGCTTTTGTGCAATAATAATAGTAATAATAATAATAATAATAATAATAGCTTGTTTTCTGATGCAGAGGGGAGAAGCACTTGAAGGAAGCACAGACAGAAAAACCAGATTATGTTTACCTAAAAAATTCAATTACCTCATATAAAACAGTGGATAAAATAATGCTTCACCATTTAACATTTCCTAGCATGATAGCATGGGCCACAAAAAAAAAAAAAAAAAAAATCAGGCAGAAGAAAGAATCTAAAATGAGTCTGTATCCTGCTCTCACTGCACAGGTGCACAGGGACCATGTTGAGCCACAGTAAAAATATAGGTAATTTCTCAATGCCTACAGTTTGCCTGCATGGCACTGAGGAAAAAGACACTTTTGAGATTCAGATCCAAAATCACAGACAGATATAACTGTTTTTTTTCATTTCCTGAATTACATTTCCCGTGGGGTTTTGAGCAAATCTCTTACAAAAGGCGTTCGTTTCCTTTTCTCTAAAACGCAAATAATCACAACTTCTTTTCCTCATAAGGTTATTTCAAGGTTAAATTATTATGAGTTGAATTTTCTAAAGACATTTAAAGCTGCTTATCATTTAAAATTAAATAAAAGAAGCTAGTTTTCAAAGAGGCCTGAAGTTTGACCTCGACTTATACCACCGTATCACAATGGCAAGAATGACTATGATGGAGTGCAGACCCATCTGAGATAGCTTAAACCAGCTGTCTCAGGTGCTCATAACTTTGTGATATTGGCAATCTAGATCCCTTATAAGCTGTAACTCCTAAATGTTAAAACCAATGTGGTATTGATTCTCTGAAGAAATGAAACACAAGGGTTGCTATCTCTAAGGGATGAAAGAATCATAAGATAGTTTGAATGGGAAGGGACCTTTAAAGGTCACCTAGTCCAAATACCCTTCAGTGAGCAGGGACATCTGCAACTAGATCAGGCGGCAGAGTCACATCCAACCTGGTCTTGGACACTTCCAGGGAGGGGGAATCTGCAGCTTCTCAGGGCTGCCTGTTCCAGTGTCTCACCACTCTCGTCAGTAAAGAATTTACTCATACCAGTAAAAAATTTCTTCCTACTATCTAAGGTTATTCTCTTTCAGCTTCAATATTACCTCTTCTCCTGTCAATACACTTCCTGGTCAAGAGTCTCTCCTCATCTTTCCTGTAGGCCCCCTTTACGTACCGCAAGGAGACAGCATATTCTCCCCAGAGCCTTTTTTTTCTCCAGGCTGAACAAACCAAGCCCTCTCAGCCTTTCTTCACAGGAGGGGTGCTCCAGCCCCATGATTATTTTTGTGGCCCTGCTCTTGACTCATTCCAACAGGTCCATGTCTTTCCTGTGTTGGGGGCCCCAAAGCTGGACCCAGTACCCCAGGTGGGGTTTCACAAGAGCAGAGCAGGAGGCGAAATCACTTCCCTTGATCTGCTGGCCACAATTCTTTTAATGCAGCCCAAGACACAGTTGGCTTTCTGTGCTGTGAGGGCACATTGATGGCTCATGTCTAGGTTTTCATCTACCAGTACCCCCAAGTCCTTCTCTACAGGGATGACCTCAATCTATTCTATGCCCAACCCGTATTTGTCCTTGGGATTGCCCCAACGTATGTACAGGGCCTTACACTTGGCTCTGTTAAACTTCATGAGGTTAGTCTGAACCCACCTCTCTGGCCTATCAAGGTCCCTCTGGACAGCATCCCCTCTCACTGAAGTATCAACAAAGAAATGGTCCTCTTCAAAAGGCTCTGCTAAGTGTTAATCAGGACTGTTGCAAATTATTTTCATCTTCCATATATCAGGTATGTAACACTCAGCAGATGTCGAGTGGGTTTTTATTGTCATTTGCTTCAACTGAGAAAATACTTGGTTATGTTGCACTTTTGAATTTTGTGGGTTGTTATCTGATATAGATGATCAATCACCTGCAGCAAATTTTTCCTTTCACTGAGATACAAACTAAGTTAGGAAAATAAGTAAGAACATGCTAGCTATCAGCTGCCTTCACGGAGCGCTTTCACTTCTGCAGTGTGATCCCAGATTGCACAGCTTGTAACCAATCTCCAGCACACCTCTTTAATCTCATGGCATTTGTGGGGAAGGAGTAAAGGAAGGACATGTCCTGTTTTTTCTAACAAAGACACCCACAGTAGTGCAGCTCTGTCTTCTTTCTGGGAAAGGCAGTTTCCTACATAAGGTATTTCCAAAAGCTTTTTACAGTTAGCACTTCCTCAAATTAAATTATTTCAACTCTTCCTCTGTGTGATTGCCCCCCAGTCTTAAAGATCATTATGAAGAAATGTGTTTTCTGACAATCCACCTATGTATTCTTTAACTCAGTTTATCTCATTATACTTTATTGTACCATAGAAATAAAGTGTTTCCTGGTCTTACAGGTCTGGACAAAAGTCCTGATAAGGCCTGTTGTGTCTGTGAATATTATTAGGATTACAGGACTGGACTTGAATGGAGGTATTTCAATAAAGCTGTTAAAAATTAATTTTTCCCTGTTCCACATACTAGCAAGTCAGACTTTATACCTAGTATCAAATCAAACTTCCTATGCAGCACCTAATTAAGGAATTAGGAATCTTTTTTTCTTTGTTTCTTGTGTTTATATGTTCCCATCCTTTTAGCTGATTATGAAGTCCTTTTCTCAAACTGTTGAGAAAATGGTTTTCAGATTAATCTCTCCCATTTCTTTGAATCTATTTACTCATTTGCTTGACTCTCATTTCTGCTCAAAATGGGATTTTTTGTTTGTTTGTTTGTTTGTTTTAATTTTGGGGTGAAAGGAAGGTAATGAGCTATAAATACTGGTTTACAGAAAAATCAATCTTTTTAGTCCTATGTACCTTAGCTTCTAATATTTAGGGGGTTTGTGTGTGACTCATGATCCTACAGAATTCAATTAGATCCCTGCTCAGTTTTCTACTCTGCAGGCTAAGCAAACCTACCTGCCTTAGCCTTTCCACGTATATCATGTGTGCCACCACCTTGAATCATCTCAGTGGCCCTTCTCTGGATCAAATCAAATTTGTTGGTAACTGTTGTTCTCAAAATTGGACACCAGTATTCCAGTTACAGCTTCATGACTATGGTTTCAGGTGATTAAAGGGAAATAATCACATTCCTTAACCTGGGGCCACACTCCTATCAGTTTGTTCTGAATGGCGAAGATGAATGCAGCCTGAATCTACCAGTCCCCACTGGCACAGTGATTAGAGACCTGCAAGAATTTTCTACTGTGGAACCAACTGCACTGTTCCTGAAGGAGGTGAAGGCAAAACAGTGTATTAACTGAGATGTAAGAATCATGTGTTTTCACAGTCCAAGGAACAGGCCACTCAGGCCATCTTGGCTATAGAAGACATATTAGGGAGCATTCACTGCAGACTGGGAGTGCAGAGTATTGCTCCTATCTAAAAATAGCTCTGAAGCCCAGTTCCCACCCAACCCCCTGAAAAACTACTGCGTGTATGTCTTCTTTATTATATCTTCTTTGCAGCAAAGCTAGAATTTAACATGATATGACAACTTCCTTTGGCTTGTTTAGTGAACAAAAACCAAAATATTTTATTCTTCTTCCATTGAAGACAGTACTGTTTCCCAAGGTGCATCCTAATTCAGCTTGTCTCATGTTTTAGATAAAAAAGCAAATATCAAGAATGCAGCATAAGAATAGGAAACCTCATAATCTTATTAGAAGACCAGAACTGCATCTAAAACATCTCAGGTAGACACTCTGAAAAGTAAAGATGTTCACCAAAGCAGGCTTTTTCAGGAAAATGTGTCGTCTTTCTTCATCAGCCTAAAGGCTGTTTTGCCCATGGAAAGCAAAGCCTTGTGCTTTCTAACACTCTCAGTGTATTTACAAAGAACAAGTAGAGCCTTCCTCTTCTACCACTGATGTGCTGCACTGCCCCTGAGGCCTCAAGATAATTCACATGAGAGAATTGGTCTTCAAGGACCAAAGAAAGACCAATAGAGAAGGGATCTTCTCCTTCTCTACACACGATCCAAACCAATGAGGAGCAGGTTGTGCTGAACCTGTGGTTAGCTTCTTTCACATCCTGACGTGGAAAGCAGCCAAAGAACATTTGTATAGAAACCGCCAAGCTGCTGAGCAAGGTGTTGGCTGGGATCTAATCTTAAAACTAGCCACGTTAAAAGATCCTATCAAAAGATGAAAAGACTGCACAGAATTTCAAATATTAATGTCTCTTTGTCCTTGACCTTCCTCATGTTGGTTGTTTTTGTCATATACGTCTCACCATGTTTCTGCCAGCACCCTACCTCTCAGCCTCCCCAGCAAATACATGTTAATTCGTTGTTTCCACCAGGATGCCTGTGAAAGCTTTCATTTGTTAAACTATTTCCAGGAACCTTATGTACACTTACACTTTTTATAGTATAGCTGAAGCTGTTTCCCAAATTGTAGCTGTTCTGCAATAATTTTCCTTCTTTTATTCAAGTTGCATGGCAATTACTGTAACATTGCTCTTGGAAAATGTACCAGAAACGCCCACCTCAGCTGAGTCCAGGCTTATTTTTATTTACTTACTTACTTACTTACTTTTTCTATTTATTTATTTATTATTTTTTGCTTACTGAAATATTTCAAGTATAGCACAGAAATATTTTAAGCAGATGCCACCATGCTTTTTACATGAAAACAATTAACAGATAACCTTTCAGAATATTAAGTCATCCATTCCTTCATACATTCATATTCATGAAACCTTGCATCCAATGTTTCTTTTAATAAAATAGATATCACCACTTGTCTCTCTGATAAAATTTGGTAATACTGTCCTGTAACATGTTAAACCAACCTTTTAATCAAAAATAGGATGCCCAGCATAACGGGGTGCAGGCGTCACTAAACAGGAAAAAAAAGCAGTTCTTGGCAAGTTTGCAAATCTTTCTTTCATTGCTCTCCTGCAAGCAGAAGGAAGACTCTTTGGTAGTTATATGTCAAATAGCACTGAAGTTCCTCTAATATCTCAAGCAGACACACACCTCATCCACCAAGAGCTCTGGATGGAGTGGTTTAAACTTTGTTGAAGAAAGCAGGCACACATACATACGGAAACATTCACATTCCTCTCTCTCCCTTTTTGTTGGCAGCACTTCTTTAACTGCTCTCTGATGAGATGGAAAATCAGCCTTGAGTTTGTTTATGCTGTTTGGTCACATGACAACTAGTGCAAGGAACCCAGATTAAGAGGAAGGAGAGAAACACTTCCCTTTTCAATGGCCGCTTCAGCCAAAACAAGAAACCTCATCAATGTTACAGTGTCACAGGTGTGTAAGGAGAGCTCAGCTCTGGCTGCCCTTTCTGTGGCTGCAAGTTTCCTCCCTCAGCAAAGGGTCCAACAGATGCCAGAGATGGCACAGAGGAAGGGCTGGGATACACTGTGTGGCAATCATGCCGTGTACAGTTCTGTGGGCTTTAATACACACCCATTGAAGTAATTAACTACATATAACTTTAAAAAAAGGCGGAAAAAAAAAAAGAAAGAAAAAAAAGGGGGAAAAAAATCAAAGCTGCTTTCTCAGGATGATGCTGTGCCACACTGCTCACCAGGATTAACACCCAACAGACTAATTCCATAGCTTCACAGGGATGAAGGAAACTGTGCATTGGGTCTTCGAGCTGAGGTCTGCATTAGCAGTTATTTTTACCAGACTCAGTGTCCTTTACAGCCACCTCTCACTTCCCTTCCCAATCAGAAAGAAAACAGCCCTTATATGTGAAATAACCCTCCAGAGCTCTGCAACACTAACATTTCGCCCTATATGGTGATCAAAAATGCCCTAACTTAAAGAATCAATTCTTTAATAAGTATGAAGAAACTCTGTGTAGCATGTTTAGCAGTTTACTCTACAGACCTTCAAATCTGCAGACATGTCTAAGAACAGACATTTTATTCAAAAATGGTTCCAGTGGAGAATGATCAGAGCTGATATACACTGAAAGCAGAAAGACAGGTATGGAAAAATAACATAAAAACTGAGAGATACTAAAACATGAAAAGCAGTCCCTTACTCTGAACAGAAAAATAAAACAGCTGAGATATATACTTCCCTAAATAGTCAGGGAATGACATATTTTGCTGGAGAAAACGAGACAGTGAAGCTGGTAGGATAATGTAAAGTTAGGAAAATCAGATATACCAAGAGCCAATACTGCAACTAGGAAAGCACAAGTTCATCAAGCCTATCTTTGTGTAGCTGCAGTATTTGAAGCACTGTATTCAGTTGCGGTGCATCATTATAGTAATCTAAACAGTGGTAATACTTGGATAGCATGTCCTACAATTAAGAATCTTCTTGTATTTTCTCATCAGAAAAATAGGGAGATGACTCAGTGATACATTTACTCCAGTGATGAAGCTCACCTGAGAAGCTCCTGCCACGCTGTTCCTCCTGCCCTGCTGCTCATCACTCATGACGCACCCACACCCCTAAGCTCTGCCATGCAGCTGTCTGGGGCCTTAAGAAATTATCTGGGTTAAGGATCAACCATTTCATCCTACTTTTTCCTATCTTGTTTGAAATACAGGTAATTTCAGAAGCAAATCTGATCTCCCTGTCTGCTTACATGTTTACACTTTGCCTGTCATTGTAGTGTCTGAATGTCATACCATTTGACAAGCCTCACATATGTTCCACCGTGCTAGCATTAAGGGATGGGACTCACCAGCCATTGTAAGTATTATAAGCAACTCCAACAATATGTGTGGGATAATCTTCAAGTGGCATGTGGCCATCTACACAGGGTGGCCTGTGAGACACCTACACAATACAAAAAAAAATAAATACTAGCAAAATTAACACCAGCTTTTACTCATTTTGCTCCAAGAAAAGAGGAAGTGCATTCAAGCGGCCACCTTGTCAGCTTAAATAAAGCATCCCACAAGGTTAGGGTATGGTACAGATGAACTACTTTCATTTTGGGCTACTGCTGAAGGTAGTGGTTAAATTATCTGGCTGCCTTGCTCACCTCTCCTCTCTTCTGTGCTTGCTGCTTCTCTTTCACCACTATTGGTGCTTGCTTGACTGGTCTCATCACAGAGCTAAGCTGACATAAAACCAGACCTAACAAATAAATAAGTGAAGAGTTTTATCTATGTTTGGCTTCCTAAACTGACTCATCTCACCCACTTGACTCCTCCAGTGGTTTCCAGTTGTTGTGCAGTGTTTATCCCCCATAGTCATGATGGCAGTGCCCCATTTCAGATAGCAGAAAGTATCACCTTTGCCTAGATGTGTGTAAACCAGCAAGTATTGGTTTAATTTGTCTGGGTTTGTTAGCATTTTGTCTAAGCGTAACATCTTCAAAAGCAACTACATGTTGCCAAGGAAGTGTTTTGCTGAATGATTTGGCACAGGACTTCTGAGGGGAGAGAGGACAGAAATTGTAAGAACTGTAAGTTCAGATAAACTTACTCAGCAATTTCTGCATCAAGCGTCTATCTTCTTCTGCATTTCCACACTTCTTTTTAGCAAATCTCCAGTCCTGGAGGAGATGAAGAATCTCTGGGTAAGTGTGATTTCCAGTTACTAATTGGCTTCATTGTTAAAAATGCATGCCTTACTTCCAGACAGAATTTGATTAGTTTTGACTTCCAGCAAGTGGATCTTCTTGTACTGTTGGCCCGTTGACACTGGTATCTGTTCTATATAACTATGGAAACAGAGCGCTAGAAAAAGCAGTTTTATAAAACTGTTATTTCACTATCAGTTTAAAGTATTACTTTTATGTTGTACATTCCTGTGAGTCTTCATATTGTGTCCTTCACGTCTCTCCTAAGGGCTCCAGGGGAGACACCTTAGTGTACCTACAGCATTTTTTGCTTTGCAAAATTAATGCAGTTCATTGCCCAAAAAAAAAAAAAAAAAAAAACCAACCAGAAAAAAAAAAAAAAAAACCAACCACACTGGAATGATTTTGTTTTTCTAAGAACAGCATATTCAGCTGCATGTGTTGTAGATTTTTCTTTTCAGATATTATCTGATGTGCTAAACAACTGTCACAGCTGGAGAAGAGACATCAGATGGTTGAGACCACTGGGTGGGAGTGGTGCTAAGATGCATTCTTGGGTACACAAATGATCTGTCAACCTCATCAGCTGACTTACAATCTGAGATGATTTTTTTGAAAGTTTGGCTGGAAGGACCAGCTGGTTTTATACTTCTTTTGCAGTTGGAAGATTAACAATCTGTTGGATCATCTGGGCCTATGTTACCTAAGCCATTCTCTTATGAAGTCAGTGTGGCTGCACTGCATGGCAAGAACAGAGGAAGAAAAGTCTTCAGGCCTGCACTGATACCCATGCAGGCCACTCTGGCTGGTAGTGATGGCTTCTCCATTAGAATCTCATCTATCATGAGGGTGATAGGTCACACCTATGGTGGCCTCCAAGCCTGTGAGAGAAGCTTCTTTCCCATGGCATTAGGCTTCTGTGCACAAAGTCCACCTTCTCAGCCATAGAGCTACAGAAGACATTTGTGTCATTCAGTGAGAGATCCCAATAGGAGAAACATAAGTAAATACTGCAGAGTGAATCTTTTTTTTTAGGTTTAGGTATCAATGGGACTTTGCAATTTTTTTTGCCTTTAATGTAAGGCGTATAAAATGGATGTAGATCCCTATGTATACCTATGATATCTAACAATATATCTAATAAAATTATATTAT
>NW_008606451.1:0-435 GCF_000691845.1 Merops nubicus
ACACACATTATTATATAATGTATATAAATGTTGTAATTTTTCATTTTTCAAAAGCAGCTTATATCCTTAGTTGTCTCCAGGTGCCGGTAGACGTGTCCACAATGCTGTAAAAGACTAAACGAGAGCTCGTAGCTGCTGAAAGGTTATTAACTGCTGTTAGATGCAGAGGGTCAGCAGAATGGGAAAGGGAACTCACCCACTTCATGATCTTTGGACCTAGAGAAGGAGCTGACATCTGCAGAAAAAGTTGTTTGTGGTGGGTTGCTGCTGTCTTGTGCACTGCACAGAGGGGTAATTGGTGGAGCTGTGTTGCTACCTCTCTGAGAGGTGCTTGGGGGGACCTGGTCCTGTGCCTATGGCAGGGTTCTTAAAAACCTGTGCAGGAATCCAGGAGGAATGTGATTCTTTTTTTTTTTTTTGGTTATGCCCTTTTCG
>NW_008606451.1:466-8059 GCF_000691845.1 Merops nubicus
TCCAGCATTATGTGGCTGTTGCTGTTGTGTTGGTAGTTTTTTAGACTGTATTGTCCTCATCATAAAACCAGAAATTCCTTGAGCAACATGAATACAAGGAGGGGAATACTGTGAAGGAGGGCTTGGTTTCAGGATTTTTGTTGGCTTTTTAACCAGCTTGTAACTTGGCTAAAGTAGAATTTTATGAGGCAAGCAGAAGAGAGAACTGCCTTATCTAATGGCTTTCAGAAACTTCCTGCAAACAGCAGAAGTGTTAAAACTTCTCAGAACACGGTTCCAGGTGCCTTTGTGTAACAGTAACTTGAGTAAAACTCTTTTGGAAATTTTTAACTCAGTGTTGAGCTTGGGACTGGATTTTCCACTTTGCCGTTTCCACTCTGTGTGGCTCGTTCTTGGCAACTTTCATTCTGTTTTTAGAAGTGCAGTCTCTATCCAGGACCAGCAAATCTTAATGCTTCAGTGAGAAATTTTCTTTCACCTTACTTTCTGCTCTTCTCTCTCCATGCCTCTGCTATGTGCCTTTGCGTTTTCTGCTGCTGCCCTGTTGTAAAATGGGACAAATGTGAACCAGTCCCCAGGGCAAAGGCGCGCCCAGTGGAACGTCAGCAGGGTAGTGCTGGCAGTTCAGGTTGCAAGGTCTCCTTCCAGTTCAGTACAAAATGATACCTCATTGGCATGCAAGTATTTCCATGTAAGTGGCAGCATGTGAAGATAACTGTGTATGAGTTTGTTGGCTGCTGTTGGGGAGAAAGCTCTAAGAGAGCAGCAAGTTGGTGTCTCGAAGCTCACCTGAGAAGGAAGAATAATGTTTCTTCTCATGTTTTTGTCAGTGTGGGAAGCAATAACATCTTTTCCTTCATATTGCTCTCATAATCAAGCTGGCTCTTTGGAGAGTGGAGCAAAAGGGAGAAAAGTGTAAGATCCCTTTTGGTAACCAGGAAGGACATGTAGGAAGCAGTTGCAGATTTAGATGCTAGGTACCCAGAGCTTTATATAAAGCAGTTCTTGAAGGTCAGTCCAATGGGAAAAGTCATGTAAAAATCCCAGGAACATATGGCAGAAAATACAGTAGCACAATGATGAATGGGGATTGCACTTGTCTGTCTTCTTGATGAAGAATTTAACAGTCCACTGCCATTAATCTGTTTATGCTAATTAACTCATGTCTAGCAGTAATGGGGAAATTTCAGAGGTAGCTATTATACTGCTGTTTCCTTTAATGAAATAGTTCCACCAATGAACTTAATTTTGATACATATATGTCAAGCATTCTCTGGCATAAAGGTTTTCATGCTGCTATGATCACTTCACCTGTTTGTTCCAGCTGGAGTATTCCTTGAATTTCTCCTTTTTTTCACTGGTGCTTGACACCAGTGGCTCTTAAGCCTAAAGACTTTTCTTTCTTTGTGTTTTGGCCGATACCCAAGAAGCTTAAATCTGTCTTGATTTAGAGGTACCTCAAAGGATTTCCCCAAATCCAGTCAGACTGGCACGCTTTGAAAGCTGTGTGCCTAATAGCCACTTTAGTTCATTTTAATCACTAGGCATTTTTAGGCACTGGGCAGCCTTAAAACTGGCTTTATTCTTGCAAAACAGAGGGTTTAATTATTGATTAGACAACTGGAAACAACAGAAAATAACATCAAATAGAAAAACAGTTCTAAATAACAGTTGCTAATAAGACTGTTCCTTACCTGCATCAAGGTTGTAGCTAGTTATAGAGATTTGGAATTCTGTTAGCTTTTTCTAGCGACTATCTGTGGAGCTGGTTGAAGTGTTGGAGCTGCACATCTTTTTATCTTGTGATTAACTCTGCCATTGACTTGAATTTCCTTCCTGCTTTTTCCAGAAGCAATCCAGCCTTGGCAGGGTGGAACTCTTGTGTCAAACATGACTTTGATTTGATGCCTTGTTTTCTGTGACTGGGTTACTCCCTTTTGTCTGAGCATCTTTGAATTGCTATTGCCTTTATTTAGGTATACTGTATGTATATAGGAGGGTTTGTGTATATGCACATATACACACACATGTATTTTATACCTTTGTCTGTGTGTATATATAGATAAGTTCTGACTATATATTTATCTTGTTTAAGTAATGATGTCTAGTTTAAAAGAGCTCAAAGAGAGCGCATTATATATGTATTAATATATGGCTGATGAGAAGCTTGACATTCAGGTTGCTTCTATAAAGTATTTCCTCCTTGGTTCATTCTCTTCCTAAGTTTGTCAGACCTGTTGGATAACCTCGTTCTTTTGAAAGACTCTTCATTAATGAATTGGCCAGAGTAGCTTCTGATTTATTTTTTTTTTTCCTTCCTTCCTGAGGCTGTATGAGGTATCTGATAGCAGGGCATTGACTTTTGTAGCTGTAATGTGCTTTTCAGGAGTCCAGAGCATGTAATTGTAACTGATGACATGAACCAGAGGGAAAGGAAGAGCAACCAAATAATGGGCTGAGTTGTGGATGGAAGATTCTTGGTGGAAGTAGTCACAAGTCTTCTCCATCCTGTATTACTGTGATTTGAGGTTTTCTAGGTAATCCTGCGACAATATGGACAGGATTATTGGGCTAGCCAACTCTGCCATGTTTGTTAGTTTTGGTATTCTGCCTTAGGATAAAGTCATGAACAAGATGTCTGCTTTGCCTGTCAGCTTGCCACTGGGAGATCAGAACATCATAGGAAGGCATATAGTTCTGGTTTGATTTTTGCTGCTTTTCCTAAATTTCAGGGACCTCCTTGCATTTAACACGATATATAAATTTAAGTGCTGACTTACTGAAGCATGGGGAGATGGTCTTGCTGCCTAGCTTTTTTAGCCTTCTGCTAAGAACCTTTTGAGCTGTGATCCAAGGGAGATTAGATACAGACATATTGAATAATCCCTCTGTCTCCATTGCAGAGAGTATTCCCTGATGTTTTATAGCACAACCCAACTTCTGAAATCAATGGATGCTGAGTGAAATTATTCAGCTGTGTAAAACCTGAAATGAGTTCCTAATCCCTATTTAGTTTCTTTTTTTTTGGTCCTCTCTATTTCTGTCTTGGTTCTTTCTTTGTGGTATTTCATAATTGTCAGGTTTTCTTGTGTGGATGTTTTTGAGTGTTTAATAGACTGATTCATCTATATCTGTGCCCAAAAGAGGAAGATAAGTCACTAGAGAGATTTGTTTCTGCATCAAATAATGTAAAAGTAAAGTAAATACAGTTTTTGTTGAGTAATTGTAGCTTTGGTTATGTAACTTCCCCCCGCCCCCCAGGTGACTTGGTATGCAGAACCGTCAAAGCATGTATGGAAGCTCAGAGAGATCACAAATAGGCAATAGGGTGACTTTTTTTGGAGGCAGAGCTGCCCCTTCTGCATGCTTTAAATGATTTCTAGCTGTAGCCTTAGCTGTAAGAGCACACAGCGAAAAGTTCACGCAGACTCAGGATGGAAATTTACTCCATAGACTTAGACTGAGATTTAAAATAAACACACAGGAGACAAACGTGCTGAGCTGCATCTACAAGCTGCTGTGCACTATCTCACGTGCACCTTGGCAGCAGTGTCTTTAAACTGCAATGAAGAAGTTTGGAGGAAGGGAGCAACCTGCTGATTTGTGTTTGGGCTTTGCTGAGCAGTTTGTATTTCTCCAGGTTCATATCCCTGTTAGGAAGAGATGCAGCCTTGGAAGAGGCATGATCATCACCATCCTTTCTTGTGGGAGTGTTCGGATGAGTCCTCATGTCAGGACCATCCATTCTGTTCCATGTTAAAACTGAGTACTTGCAGTCAAACAGTTGGGTTTCTTAATTGAACTTGTTTTTTTTTTTTAAAAAAAAAAAAGTTCTTGTACAAAAAGTTCAATTAGCAGAGCCTTGAGCCCAATTTCAAATTGCCAGAGCCTGTGTGGATGTTCCTGCCTCAGCCTCGTAATGTGCTGAAGGGCTATCGCTAGAGATGAATTTAGTCACTATGATCCATTTAATCCTTGGCAGATCTGCTGTGCTGTCAACAAAGGAGCAATTAATGCCAATTATGAGGAGTTTTGTGATTGTTGGTATCTCCGTAGTCCTTGCCTAAGGCCTGCCAAGCTCATTTCAAAAAGGCCACCAGTCATCAGATAATCATTATCAGTTGGTGCTGCTAGGGCTTGCAACACGCTGGGTATTTCCTTAGCCGTAGTTCCCAGCAGCGTCTGGTTTTGAGTAGGTTGTGTTAATAGGTGCAGCAGTTTTGTCTGCCTGCTGTAGGGCTTCGCAGAGTGGAGTAGGCAGCAGTGGCTAGGTCCTCAATGTGCTAGATGCATGCAATGGAAATGGGAAGTTCAGTGGTTCCTCTCTAGACCAGGGAACCATCCAGTGCATCTGGTTAGTCACTTTTCTGTTCTCAGGTCATTCCTCTACCAGCTGTAGCCACTGTCCTCACCTTCCCATGTTGGGTGGCCCTTAGGAAAACAGCTTATGTTGCTTGTCTTGAGGTAGGGGTATAGTATGAGCCGTTATTGTGTATAATCTTGCCTGGTTTGTTATCATTAATATATCCCAGTTCAGAAATTTCCACTCAGTCTGAAAGGTTGTGTATAGGCAAGAAAACAGTGGATCTTCGAAGAGTCTGCTTTTCATTTTCATGGTGAGGTGTGCAGGACAGCCCAGTGTTCCCAACATTACCTGTTAATTCTCCTCTTCCAACAGTTACTGCGTGCTTATGGCACAGTCCCTGCCTGGGAGCCATGAATCAAATATTCACAGGTCACCTGCATCAGACATCACAGATCAGTCTCACCTCTTAGATTTTTGGGTGGCTGTTTCCAACTGCATAGAAATATTTCTCCTTGGAAGTACAGCTAAAAGCTTAA
The DNA here is from genome assembly GCF_000691845.1 of Merops nubicus. Classification (NCBI taxonomy): domain Eukaryota; kingdom Metazoa; phylum Chordata; class Aves; order Coraciiformes; family Meropidae; genus Merops; species Merops nubicus. The sequence continues at coordinate 5,309 of NW_008606451.1, forward strand.
GGACTTCAGAGGGCATAGAATAAACAAGAATTGGCAGGGATTCCCACATTCTCCTAGTGAGTGACCTTTTTCTTGACTATAGTCTCTCTTTAGAGGTCAAAAACTATGACCAAAACCATGTTTGGTTTTTTGGTTGGTGTTTTGTTTTGTTTTGTTTTGTTTTTTTCCCTTAAGTACATCACTTAAGAATGTAGACTCTTTTCAGTGCTCAAAGGTAGATGGTGCAAACCAACTATTTGGGTTGCTTGACTTCTTCACTCATTCTACCATCCCGGCTAACCCAGTTGGCAGTTCCTACCTACATCAGACTGTGAAGAGTAATGAGCATTACAGAACAATTTGATATTTTTGGGCAAGTAGGTATGGGAACAGAAGTCTTGGGATAAATCCAGTTCTCAAACTCAGTCATGAACAGTGAGGGGATAGGAAAGGAGAGAGATTGCCCAGCATTTGCAGTACTAATAGAAAGTACTGATATCTTTCTGATCACCAAAGTTGTGTCTTCAGCTGCTATTACCCCTGGAGTTACCTGTGGGCAACTGCAGCTATTATCTGAAGGCTTATTGATTCCTTTACTTTGGTGGCAGCCACAATTCTATTTTGAAATAGATGTGGCTGTAAACTGCAAGTAAAAACAAGCACATGTGGCCACTGGATGTCACCATTCCTCGTATGAATAAGGTCAGCTACAACATTTTTTGTATTTTCAAATTCTTCCAGTGTATCGTGGCTTCTCAGTAAAGAGTAGGAAGGCTGCAAATTCTTGCTTTCTTTGAAGGCGGGTCAGGAGTCTTTGTATCATTAATGCACTGTGTCAGCCTTTAGCCTTCAAGATAAGAGGAGGAAGGTGGGTCTCTCATGGTGCTTGATAAGGTGAAGTGCATGCTGGTTGTAGCTTTAAGAAAAAGTAAAACAACTTTTTTTTTTTTTTTTTAATCTAGGGCAAAAACTGTGTGACTTTGAACCTTGAATATTGTCTAAATCTAGATGGCTAAGCCGAAGGGAAGGACGTATCTTCCCTCATGCTGACGGTCTGGTGTTTAAGCAATGCACTCTGAAAGAAACCATCACCCGCACAAAATGCTGAAATCCATTTTCTTGCTTTCCCATTCCAAGTTAAATCCTTCAGTGCTTTTTGACAGAACCCTTGCATAGCTGCCATCCTGTCAGCTCCCTGTGTAGCGCCTCCCCCTGGAACATCATCAGTGGGGTGCTGTCATACAGCAAAGAAAACATGATCCCCTTGAGTTGACTGGCTGGCTTGTTTACCTTGTGCAGCCCCAGTATTGGTACCTTGGGATAATTTCAATAAGTGCATTCTGGAGGCACAATCTTTAATTTTAGGTTTATTGCTTATCTGTTTACTTTTAGCTTGGATAAGGAGGTAAAGTGAGTTTCTTCAGAATACAGTCTCAGGTTTATTTTTCCAAATACAAAGTTTAAGAAACTCCTGTATTGTTTGTCTCCTCTGTTATGCTTGCACAGCTGATTGCATGGGAATCCATCTGAAAACAGGCTCAATTAAATAATCTGGGGTTAAAAAAACCCAAACTATAAAAGCAAAAAGCCACCCACAAACCACACCAGAACCACCGCTGCACTGTTACTGATCTGTCAGGAGATGAAAACTGAAATGTTCATCACTTTTTCTAGTGCTGAGCAGTAAACTTAGTCACCTGAGAAGAAAGAGGCCCAGAATAGTTTCTCAGCATTTTCATCCTGTTACCTGATGCTCAGAGAAATTTTCCCTGGATTCCAAGTAGGACTGACAGTTCAGGGGAACTTCTAAGATCTTACTAGATGCTGGCATATTCTTCAGAGTATACCCTGTGACTTTTTTCCCTTTTGCTCTCAGTCTGGTGTTTGGTATGAACGAGCTCTCTGACTTTGATGATCATGTTGGTGGGAAACAGGGGAAATAGCTGGACTGTGACTGACTGTTGTTGATTGCAATTTTATACATGCATATTAAAAATGTAGTGTGTGTGGTATATGATGAAAATGAATGAAAAGTTGGGATTAATTTGGGTTTGTTGAGGTGGGGATGGCTCATAGAGAAAGAATATTTGTACTTTCCCTGCAAGGAGCAATCCAGAAGAGCAAATCTGTAAATTCAATACCTGTTTCTTTATATTTGCCACAGTTAAGCTTAACTGGATGGTGCTTAAAACTGATTGCTTGTGTGGATTGAAGGAGAGGAGAGTTTTAAAATTGGAGCTTGAGACCTCCATGCAGCCTTTCCTAGGAGTGTCAGGAGGGTAATGGTTTCAATTTCACTCGGTCTTCAGTCACATAACGTGTTACGCTTGTGTACTAGAGTAGTTGTACCTGCAGCCTGTTTTAGCTCCAATTTCTGTTATGAAGGAAAAAACCAAGTTGCTAGAACGTTTAGGCTCTTGTGTTGTAGTTGTTCCTCATCCCTCCTCTTATGGCATAGTCTGTATTAGTATTTACTCATGTGAAGTATTTCCAGCCGAAGTGAAGTTGTGCCGGTGTTGTTGGCTCTCGAGAGGTGCAGAGCAGTTCGGTGGCAGGGTGGCAGTTGTTCTGCCATGGCTCGTTTCGGAGCAGTGCTTGTCACAGAGGATTTATCTGCCAAATGACAAAAAGTAGCTTCTGACATTTGAGGCAGTTGCAGGTACACGAGCTGCATTGCTTAAGTCAAAATCCTGATAAGATACATTGATCCTGTATCTCAGCACCTGTCTCCCTGCCTGCCACGGTTTGGGGTCAGGGCTGTCCCCAGAGCTG
>NW_008606451.1:8124-10754 GCF_000691845.1 Merops nubicus
AAAGAAAAATGTTTTAATACTACCACTAATAATAACAGTAATAATGATTATAAAATAGACTTATGTACCAATATATACAAAGTTAGTCCCGAACCCAGCTCCTCCAGTGGCAACAGGTCACCATCACCCCTGGCTGGGGAGCAGCCCCTGGGGAAAGGTCCCAGGCTGGACTCGGCCACAGACAGTGACTGGGTACAGGAGCTGGATTCTGGAACTCAGCTCAGGAACACAGGGCTTGGGATCAAAGGCAGGATGGATGGAGTCCTCCTCAGATGCAGCCACTGCAGCAGGAGCAGCCAGCAGCCCAGCAGCAGAGAGAAGAGAGAGAAGAGGTGATGGCAAGGCTTGTCCCTCCTGATCCTCCAACTTTACTGGATACAAGGGCTGTGGGATGGAACACCCCACTGGTGAATCCTGGGGTCAGTTATTCTGCCTGCTCCTCCCCACAGGTGTGGTGTGCTCTCTGTCCCCTCCGTGTGGGATCCAAGCTCAGCGGTGGCCTTGGTCTGCACACCAGTCCCTGGCAGTAACTCTAAACATGAAGTCTTGTCACTGCTAAAGCCAGACAGTTTACAAAAACACTGCTAGCTTCAGACAGAGCAGTTAAAGAGAAGAGCTTTAGCCAAAAAGTAAAATCATTGAGCAGAAACAGCTCTGTTTTACCCCAAACCAGGACACTGCCCTCCTCTTTTTTTATTTTAAAGAGTACATGGCCATAACCTTAACAGTAAGCACAGTAGAACATGGATGCACATAAACATTTGACTTGCTGAGGAAAGCTAATAAACTTTTCAATCCCAAGGCCTGTAAGGAGAAGTGAGTTATTTAGTGACATCTTAGTTCACTTTTGTTTATATGATGCAGTCTCCTCTGGACTTTATGTTGTCTACAGAGGTGTTTTAGAGGTGCTACTGATGATTAGGTTACCTTGGTTTGCTCCCAGCCCAGCAATTTTTGAAACAGCAGTGTGGAATTAAGTGATGTGTGAAATACATGGTGGGGTTTGAAAAAGGCTTCCTGTAATGGAAAGATAAGCCTTGATCCTCAAATGGTTGCCCTCATTTGGCAAGCTTTTCGAGCTAACCCTGTTTCCTACTTCAGTACATCTGGGTCACTGGAAAAATATGTGTTTCAGAGGAATGTGTGAGGTAAGCGAAACAGGTTACATCATCCTCAGAGCTTGTCAGGCCATGACTGCTTTCTAACTTGTCCTGAATCTTGTTGAGGGAAATCCAGGTAACTTGGATGTTATTTTACTCCAGTTCATGCTCACAGAGAAGGATCACGGCTCTTGAAAACCATGTTCTGAGTGTTTGGCACATCTGTGCCTGATGACATCAGGAGGAGGTAGGTCAGAATCATCTTTAATTCATGAAAGCAGTCATTTAGAGCACTTGTGAAGTGTCGTTTGCTTGTGGTAGGAGTGGAATATGCAGCTACTTATATAGTCAACACCATAAGCCTTGCCTTTATAGTTGCATTTTCAAGTTCTGGGTACATCCAAATGTGTTTGTTGGCTGGGGGAAAGGTGTTCATGTGCCTTAGTGTTCTAGATGGCAACATGGGATATGCGTTTACACTGGTGCAATACCACAAAAGATTCACATTGTTCCAGTACTGTGGATAGCATCAGAACTCGTAGGCATTGATGGGTGAGCACAAAGCCTCCATCTCTGTGATGGATTCACAGATTCACAGAATTAATTGGCTTAATCTCTGTGATTCACAGAATCACAGGGTGGTGGGGGTTGGAAGGGATTTCTGGGGATCATCTAGTCCAACCTCCCTGCTAAAGCAGGTTTGCCCAGAGCAGGTTGCACAGGATTGCATCTAGGAGGGTTCTGAAAGTCTCCAGAGAAGGAGACTCCACAACCTCTCTGGGCAGCCTGTTCCAGGGCTCCGTCACCCTCACAGCAAAGAATTTTTTCCTTATGTTTAGGTGGAATCTCCTGTGTTACGGTTTGTGTCCATTGCCCCTTGTCCTGTCACTGGTCACCACTGAAAAGAGACTGGCCCCAGGTGCCTTGAGGTGTTTGTGTTTGTGTCATGTCATGCCATTGAATTAGTCCCATTTCCAACAGAATGAAAAATAAAAATGGAAGGGAGAAAAGTGAAGCGAAGGTGGTATGAGCTTAACAGTGTTCAGCAGTGCTCAGATCCCAAACGTTATGAAGCAGCGTAGATCTGCATGTTATTGGTTTACATGTCTCCTCTTGCTTGTACTCCGTGAGGACAATGAAATCACTGTAATTCCCATTTCTACCCATTTTTTTTTCCATCTCTCATGTGAATCTTTTTTATACATGGAACATGAATCCTTGAATGAAAGTAATCAACCTCAGTAACCAAGTACTGTATGCAGTGACTTCTTACAAATAAGACTTTTTCATCATCCAAGAGGCAAGCTTTCAACATGTTCATCAGGTTGTATCTACACTGAATCAAAGAGAATTCATATTCATGAAACTGCTGTCTCTTGGTGTACAGGTTGCCTTACCAGGTATAAGTTAACTTTGATTTTTCAGGACATTTATTTTCTGTATTTTATGATTAATACTTCGAAAGCTCTGACCTGCGAAGAGGTGGTGTTGGATTTTTATTGGCTTTTAGAGAGAGTCAGGGGAGGAGGG
>NW_008606451.1:10785-21845 GCF_000691845.1 Merops nubicus
TGCAGAAGGGGAAGTGCTAAAACACACGTACATGATTTTCCTGCACGCAGTTGCACAGCTGTGGAGTTCCAGAGCAATCTGGGACTTCCTCTGTGCTGCTCGTAGTTGTCCCTCTTCATCCATTTCAACAAGTTTGTTGTCCAGCCTGGTCCTCAGACTCCTTCATGTTGTTACCTGACTCCTGGGGTGGCACTGGGAGAGGCACCAGTGTAGGCAGGATTTTGGAGGCTGCTGCTCCCTGTCTGTGTTGCAGAAGTACTGTAAGAGCAGATGCAAGTTAGTGCACCATTGGTGTTTGCTTAGTGCTGGTGCTGATACCAATGTCATTTAAGCAGTGTTATTAAAGAGCATCTTTTTGTAGGAAAGAGCGATGTGGGCAGGTCCTTGCGAGGTGACTTGGCCTTTTAGGACATACTGGTAAGAGCTATTAAAATGCCCTGAAAATACAGACATTTATTGTCAAACAACGGTGAGCAGAGATCTTGACTCCTGAGTCTAGCAACACACAAAGCCAGGAGTTCTTTGCATATTGTGTGTTTGAGGTGTGCATTTCTGTGTGTTAGCATGTTCCGTTCTTTACTCAGTCATCAGTGGACCTGCTGACAAGGGACTCATGGGCCCATGTGGACCTCATGAGGTTCAACAAGGCCAAGTCCTGCACCTGGGTAGGGTCAGTCCTCGTTATCAATACAGGCTGGGGGGTGATGTGATAGAAAGCAGCCCTGCAGGAAAGGACGTGGGGGTACTAGTGGACGAAAAGCTGGACGTGAGCCAGCGGTGTGCGCTTGCAGGCCAGTCATGTACTGGGCTATATCAAAAGAAGCGTGGCCAGCAGGTCGAGGGAGGTAATTCTGCCACTGTACTCTGCTCTGGTGAGACCTTATCTGATGTACTGGGTCCAGCTCTGGAGCCCTCAGCAGAGGAAAGACATGGACCTGTTAGGAAGGGTCCAGAGGAGGGCCACAAAAATGATCAGAGAGGTGGAGCGCATCTCCTACAAGGACAGGCTGAGAGACCTGGGGTTGTTCAGCCTTGAGAAGAGAAGGCTCCAGGGAGACCTTATGGTGGCCTTGCAGTACCTGAAGAGGTCTTAGAGGAAAGGTGGGAAAGGACTGGTTACAAGGGCGAGGGGCAGTGGTTTTAAATGCAAGCAGGGTAGATTTAGATTAGACATTAGGAGAAAGCTCTTTATTATGAGGGTGGTGAAACACTGGAACAGGCTGTCCAGAGTGGTGGTGGAGGCCCCATCCCTGGAGATGTTCAAGGGCAGGCTTGATGGGGCTCTGAGCAGCCTGATCTAGTTGGAGATGTCCCTGCTTGCTGCAGAGGGGTTGGACTGGATGACCTTTTGAGGTCCCTTCCAACTCACAGCATTTTATGATTCTATGACTCTAGCTAAAGATGTGGGAGTTCTCTACTCTTTCCATCCATGTAAAGTCTCTAGGTGTTGTCTTTCTCTAGAGGAAGACCTAGATGTTAATGCAGCAAGTGCAGGAGAGGCTACTTGTGGTTAACTCGCCTACCTTTCAAAAATAATTTTTCTGGTTGATACACCCCCCTGACATTAACTGTATTCATACTCCTGACAGGATTTGCACAGAAGACTGCATTAAAATATCAGAAGTCTTTTTGAGACTTGTTCTACTGCTGAAAATTCTCAGTTCCACAGTTAGGCACTACGTGATTATAGTACTTGGTCTTAAAATTTCTCTTTGTTCCTTCTTTCCTTTGCTGATGTATTCTGTAACCAAGTACCTTATTATAAAGATACTTTTGTTGTTTCTCTGTGTTACATTCATACGGACCTCTAAGTTGATGCTAACTACTAAAAAGCAGCACTACAGTCTTGCATTTGGTTTGTTCTGCTTTGCCATAAATAAGTTCATATGTTTAAGTTGGAGGTAACTGGGACATCAAAATACTTGTAAACAGAGTGGTTATGAAAGTTAACACTGGCTTACTATCTACGAATAGTTTATATGTATTATTAATCCATTAGTAGCTTAGAATTGAGTAAGATCAAAGTAACATTTCTAAAAGTTGCAGAGGTTTTGTTTTTTTTCTCGGTGTAGTTGTTGGGGAGTGAGTTGGAACTTTTAAATTTGCACTTCTTGGGTGTTGGCAGGTATGGGATTAATGAAGTAATAGACTGCTTTAAATAATGATGCAGATGTCACCTTGAGATGTCTCCTAATGAAAATATTGACTGGGCAGAATAATTATATCCATGTCCCTATTTTATATTCAGAAAATGCCTTGTATTGGAGACCATATTAATTAACATGGCCTTAAACATAGGGGCATAAGTGCAAAGCTTAAAGTGTGAGCTGCTGCCAAACTGTTTTTCCACTAAAGACATGTACTTAAGATGTTCAAAACTTTCCCATCCTCTCTGCTTCTCTGAAAGCTTTAATTGTACTTCTTTGCTGATTTTTTTCTTTTTTTTTTCCTGTTCTCTTTCAGAAAGATGAGGTGTACCTCAACTTGGTGCTGGACTATGTTCCTGAAACAGTATACAGAGTTGCCAGACATTATAGTCGGGCCAAACAGACACTCCCTATGATTTATGTCAAGGTAGGTAACTGACAGATGTGGTTAGATGAAGAAGGATATTATAGGAATAGACTCTGGATACCTTTTCTGACATAATTAGTTCTCTGAAGTTTTTAGGAGCACATACATCTTGAGGCAAGAAACAAAATATTAGAATGATTGTTATGGCAAAGGAAGAAATGAGGCTAGAGGCTTAAAAAAAGTGCCCTTGACTTCTTGCTTCACAAAAATCTTGGAATTTGTTAGGGAAACTTGAGTGTGGGGGCAGTGTTTTCTTCTTGAAGCAGCTTAGAGACTGACATCAGCTAGATTAGCAGCTTCATTTTCCTGACACCATGAAGACACAGTAGTACAAAGGTCAGGAACTGAAAGAGGATGTCAGGAAGAATAACATTCTCTTGTCTGTTATCTTCCCCTTTTCCTGGCATATGAGTAAGAGTTCATGTGCTTCTGTTGTGGACACGAAAGATATTTTTTTTCCCCACTTAGAGCCCATTTGCCCTTGTCTTGAGCACAACAGAGTAAGATGTTTGTATGCATGTTGTAGCCTCAAAACCTCATTTAAGCTGTCTGCATCTTTTGTCATCTTTTTACAAAGTGGTAATTTCATTTTTTTTGTCCAACATGGGGCCCATCTGGGTCTGTTCTATTGCATATATTGTGGTGACAACAATCTATGCATTAGTGAATGATCACGTTTTCACATGGCATCATCTTGTTACAGTGGCATCCAGGTAACATTAAATGGATTTACAGCAAATATTCCTGATTCATGTTGATTTCTCCAGACTCCTCTTCAAAAGCATAATGCTTAATATGAGGTTGAACTTCAGAAAAATCTTTAATTTGATTGAGAGGTGATGAAAGTTACAAAGGTTAAAGCTTATTCGAGTAACAGTTGTGCCATAACCATATATGCATAAACTGTAAATCACATGTCTCAGTAGTAGCCAGCACTGGTGCCTGTTTTGAAGACACTACAGAATTTTATCATCCAGCAGTACCAATTTCTACTACAAGTTCACTCTGGTCTGTTGGTGGAACAGCATGTCTTCAGATCTTGGGGAGCATATAACCTGTTAGGTTAGCTTTTGATAAATTGTTTATAATCTTTTGTCAGTACTCTTGCCCTAATTGCTCTTCATTATGGGAAATTGGGAAAAATTCTCCATACTTATACTTTGAGAGAAAATTAGTCTTCAGCTCTTTCATCTTGCTGGATGCTTGGGACTTCCCATTCCGGGTAGCCTGGAAGGCTGTTCACTTTTCTGGCAAGGCAAGCATTTCTCATAATCCTGTATTTAAAAAGGTGGTGTTACCTTGATGTCATTAAATCTTTTGCAATTTTCCAGACACCTTGGCTACACAAATGTCAGATCATACCTATTTGTTCTTGTCTGATTGATACCTAGGGAGGCAGAGAGCTGCTCTTCCCTAGGTACACAAGGAAACTGTTAAAGAACTGCAGGGAAGCTTTTGTAGTAATATTTTTTTGTAATTTTTATTTGTAACTTCTAACATGCTGTATGAAATTCTTGGAAATCTTGGGTTTACTGTCTGGAGATGAAAGATTTGCTTTCTAAATCCTGCATGTGTTGACTTGACTTCTCAAGTTAGAGCAATCTTTTGCATTATTTTGCAATACACTTGCACAATACACAATGTGTCTAGAACAGGCAATTCAGAAAACATGTTTCTTTGCTTTTCTGTATGCAGAGTTGTGGTTTTCAGAAACAAATATGAAAGTTAAAGACCTAGAGCCAAAATTTGAGGGGTTCTGCTCCCACTCCTACCTTCCCCATCAAATAAGCAACAAGGGAGAGAAGAAGTGTAAGGACAAAGATAGTGGTGAAAGTGAGGCAAATGTGACCTGATACCAGTATCTAGCAGTTGCACACAGTTTACAACCGTTAAAGGTGAACTGTGGAGAATGTGCTTAGAGAAGCATCTCCAGTACCATGTCCTGCCTGTAGCTTGATTCTTAAATGGAACCTTGAAGAGGACACAGCAAAGATAACAGATAACCCATTGGCAGCCTGTTGTCAACCTTGATAGGAGCTTCCCTTTTCTTTACGCCTGTGTTTGCTATACAGCCCTAATTGTATCCAGCAGCCCTTTATTCCCCATAGTCAAAAGATGTGTAGCTCCAGCTGCTGGGCATCCTTACCTTGCCCTGTAATGTTGCCCTGTGAACCTTCTGGCTTTGTAACATCTCCCCTTGCTGTATTCCTCTGTGCTGAGGAGTTTGGCAGCCTTGGAAAGAGAGCAAAGAAAATTCTGCCTAAGCATACTTGTTTGCTGTGCCTTGCATAAATTTATTCTGAACAGTTGTTTTTGTCTGCCTTCTCTTCTTGCCCAGAGATTTGAAATTAAAATGAGTCTGTCCCCTCATCAAGAGAAACTGGGAGATTCACTCACGTGACAGGCTGAGACACTATCATAGTCCTTGGGCAGCATTTAATATCTTGTTAATAACTTCACCAACTAAAGAGTTTTTGGTGGGGTTTTGGAGTGTGGTTTTGCCAGTTGGTGGTTTTTTTTTGTTGTGGTGTTTTGTTTTTTAAATAACCTGGAATAGATAATTTCTCTGAGAAGGCTGATTTATTAAGCAAACTGAAACACATTTATTTTGTGTATATTTTTTTATCACTACCATTACTTGTGAATCTTGGAAAGCTGGCACAGTTGTGGGTGTCTTGGGGGTGTGGGGTTTTTTTCTCTTGTTTTTTTAAATTGTGCTCATTTTTGAAAGGGTGGATGAACAAATTTGAACAGCCACGAGTATGTGGCAAAGGTCGGGTGGGGAAGGTAGGGGAGTATCTTGCCCATCTTCGTAGCACTAGTGAACGTTTAGCAGGGTCTTTTTGAGTGATTTTGTTTTTTCTTCTCAGAAGAGTTTGTGCTGAGCAGTTTCCCCTGTTTTGGCTGGGAAAGCATGCCTTATGATGCGTTTCTGTGTTCCAGTTGTACATGTATCAGCTGTTCCGGAGTTTAGCCTATATCCATTCCTTTGGGATCTGCCACCGGGATATAAAACCACAGAACCTCTTGCTGGACCCTGATACAGCTGTTCTAAAACTCTGTGACTTCGGAAGGTAAGCACATCAGTGCCCTGAGACCTGGTGAAAAGAGCTTCCTTCAAAGTGGACCTGGGTGCATCTTGGCAAATAAATCCTCTGTGTTACTCAGCTCTTCATTTTTAGATTTGAAAGAGAAGTACTGATGTTCTATCTTCCTCTTAAAATGAGTTCATATGGTTGGGGAAGAAGCTGGAAAAGGATATCAGGAGTGGGGAGGGAATAAAGTTCAAGCTTGTTATTTGTACAGGTATTAGAAAAGCAAAATAAATTTGCTGTCACATGGGGGAAAATGCTATGCCATGGAAAAGTACAACCAATTATCAGGTTGAAGTATGTCTGGGGAAGAGAGGACAGGTGCAGTGGCATAGTAACCTGAAAAGGTTAATGTTATTAGTCTACTTGTATGTACACCAATTCACTTAATATTTCAAATATCATAGAGGGTCAAGTTCAGAAACACTTCTAATTGAAACTCTGAGATAGTGGAAATCTGTATCCTAGTCCAGTGTCCAATTCAGATGCAGTATCCATTCAAGCAAATCACCTTCAGAGTCCAGCCCCCATCTGAGAACAGACAGAGAAATTCTGAGAATCCACACTGAAACAGAAGACAGATTTCTCTCCAGGAAAGTTGTCTTCAGATTGTGCTGTAACTTTGGAGACTAAAATAGTTGTGGCATATGTGTGAGAGGTCACGGAAGCTGCTGTTGCTAAATTTGCTTGCCCGTAGCAAGTGGGAATGTCAGATGATGGTTATTCAAGCAGTGCGTCGTCATGCCTGGTGGCTTGGGGATCTCCTCCTCAACTCTACCTCACAAGTGCTGGAACAAAATAGGAATCATGCTGAAACTCGAACGTAACAATGCATAAAAAGGTGGTACTTCCTCTGTGGGAGTTTAACTGTAGTTTCTGTACAGAAAACTGAGACTTTTTAAAATGGGCTAAATGGGTGGTGGGAATCCTTCTTCCCTGAAGGCCGAGAGGAGTGTCTGGCTGGCTGGACACTGGCTGGCTTTGGGGCTATGTGGTGGAATGTCGTATTTCTGAAAGGGCAGTTTTGTCTTCCAGCTCTTCTCTGTCTAACACTTGGTGTTAACTAAGAAAAAAGCGTAGTATGTTCATAGATTCATGTTCCAAAAGTAGCCTGCTCTTGCATTCCTTTTTCTTAGATTCTTCCAAAGGGTGTGGTTGCGGCAGTACTGTAGGTTAGATCCTTTGTGGCTGATCTCTTGCAGCATAAATGAAGCCTTTATGTTAATTGTGGACCATTAACATGTGACTAAGATGGCAGAGCTTTTCTCCTTTTTCTCTGCATGGCCCTTTTGCCACATACTATATTCCCTTAAACAGCGAAGAGACGGAGTATACTCGTAGAAATTAAAATCAAACAAACACACACACACACAAACAAAACCAAAACCAACAAACAAACAAAAAATACCCAGCCACAAACCAACAAAAACCTTTCAGTTCTGGTGAGTATCCAGAGCTTTTGAACCTTAAAAGGTAACTACATTTGACTGAGCTGTATTCTGTCCTCTTTTTCTTTGTAAACAAACCTTTGTACCTGGCAAAAGACAACTGCCAGCCAAAAACTTGACCCTATTTACCACCCAGATTGTAGTCAAAATTTCCTTTGGCATGGCCAGTATAAAGTAGCTGCTTGATGGATTGGACTGATTTCATGGTAAATCATTGAGTCTGTGGCTTACATCAGCTTAGAAGAGCATGGTACCATAGCATTAGGAATTAGGGTGAGTGAACCGTGCCAAAGCTTGATGTGGGCCTGTACTGCAATGTTATAAAACTATTCATTACTGACGGGTTATTTTGTTTCCTTTTCAGTGCAAAACAACTGGTTCGTGGAGAACCTAATGTCTCATACATCTGCTCTCGGTACTACAGGGCACCAGAGTTGATCTTTGGAGCCACCGATTATACCTCCAGTATAGGTATGTATGTGGGTGCATTTGTTGAAAACGACAGCAACTGCTTGAGTTTTTATTCTGCAGTTCAAGTGTAAAGGTTTCCAGAGATCTCAGATATAATCCCCAGAGGCAGAATTTTATTGTAAACAGTCGGGTACTACTTGTTAATACACAGTCCATAGAAGGGTGCTGTGATTTCTATGCCTTTTGAGATCTCAATGTCAATTACATTAGGAAAGGACCTTTTTCAATGTATGGGGATAAATCTGATTTCAAGCAGAAAAAAACCCAGGTAATTTTGTTATTTAGTTTAAAAGTAGGTGTGAGTTCTCAAGCCAGAAAAGCATTTTGATGACGTAAAATTGTGGTGAAGAATGACTGTAAAAATATCAACTCCTGCTTCTGATATGCTGTGATTTAGACACAAACAATTCTGTAACTAACTTATGTGGCTTTTAGTAAAGAGTTTTTAGTGGGAGGAAAAATGTGGCCTAATGTTTTGCTTTAAACTCTCTTGACAGTTTAAATAGATTGTGTACAGCAGCCTTTCTGATTCAGCTTATTCTGTTAACTGTTCCTGTCCTTTAGTCATTAATTTTGAACGTGAAGAAGACTTCTTTCCAGTACCTGAAACGTAACTGTTGTGGTAGTGCTAGGGAAGCTGGAGCTTTTGGTGGAAGACAGGGAACAGACAAGTTTTCTTACAGTGGAGTCCTAAAAATGAACAGCAAAATAAAAAAAAATAATATGAATGAACAGCAGTATATTGGCTGATTGTAGGTGATATTTTTTTTTTTTTTTCTAGTCCTGGGCTCCTTACCTGAATGGTAGAGCTAAAAAGATTTGGCCCTCGGGTTCCTCGGTATTGTGCTAAGCTTTTACCTTGCTTATGGACTTGAGTCACTTAGGCAGTGCTTAATATGTTCAAAAGGACTTGGCGATCACAATCAAATCTTCACAGAACATGTTTATAACCAGTTAAAGTATGTTTAAAGTTAGTGTGTTCTAACTAGTGTGAAACTCAGCAGTTGGCTGGCTTGTTTCAACTCTGCAGTTCTTTGAAAAAAGAAGCATTCCTGAAGACTTACCTACTCTACTTTTTTTCTCAATTAGTTATTCTTCAGTATGTACTGCAGCAATACATGCCTACCTCCCCAGTAGAAAAAGGGGCAGAACCATAAGTAGTGTGGGGAAAGTAATGTCACAATAAAGATAAAAGGGCACAACTTCTTTTGTGGTTGGCCACTTCTAAAAGTGGCAGCCCCAGCCTCACTGTTTCTTTCCCCTGGATACCCTGGCTCTGCAGTTTACTGTTAAATACGCCAATTCCATTTCAGCTGACAAGAGACTTCTGGTTAGGTGACCTTGCTGAAGAGACTTCTGGCTAGGTGACCTTGCTGCTAGGTTACTCTGTTGAGTTGGCGTTAGTGTGTACTCCAGTCAGCAGTAGAGCCCAGGCAAAAGCGAGGTGTCTGGAGCTTGTGAGAGAGAGGAAGGCACCTGGCCCTGGTTGCCAGCTGAGAGCAAAGAGATTTGCCCTGCTCCGTTATCAGGGTGCACTTAGACAACTTGTTTCAGAGGATAACCATGTAAAACAGATATTTTAGGTGTTCCCAGAAGAGACTGCTTTATAGATAAGCTTATAAAATGTCTCTTGCTCTAACCGTATGATGACTTTAATTTTGCACTTTTTTTGCAGACTCTTGGAAGTTGCTCTTTCCATTTGTGTTCTTATCTGCTGGTCTCTAAAACAGTTCTAACAAAAGTAGCATTCTAAAGCGAGGAGCCCATTTTCCACTTGCCAAAAACATCATGAATTTCAATCGTTGTTCAGACTTACTTGTGCTCCCAAAAAACCTTTTGCACCTAAGCCACTTCTCTGAAACTTGGACAGAATAGCTTGAAAACAAAGTTCAGTAAATACTCCTTCCTTCCTATCCTTCCCACTCTCCAGTTCCTTCTCGACAGGATCTCTGCATTTGGGAGCCAAGAAGTAACAAAATGCTTTTACAAACTTAATATGCAGTTTCCCAGTATTCTGTAATATGTTAGAAATTGTAAGGGTTTAGTTTTGTGATGCTGCTGCTTCCAGTGGTGGTAAATACCAGGATACTCCTTAGTTCTTGCTAGATAGGCAGCAACAGCACTTGTTCCCTGTTTCATATAGGGTTGCTTACAAACTCAACCAGCATTATTTGTACACCAACCAACAAGCACAGGTAGGTTTGTTAAAAGAGAGGAAGAGGAAGGAACATTTAATTATCTGTGTTTTATCCATAGTTCCAAGTATAGGAAGCTGCAGAATGCTTCAGTATTTTAGTACTCGATTTTAAACTTTTTTTTTTTGATGTGGACATGCTAGTGTTTCCTAGCTCTTGCTTTCTTCTGAATTGTTAGCACAACAGCCTTTTCCTGCTATAGTCTTTTGCTCTATGAGAGAATCCATTTGTGTGTGGTAACAAAAACTGCACCTTCATGGAAGGTAGGGATCTTCACTATTCTGTTCAGATATGCTATCTTAAAACTACATTAAAAATAAAATCAGCAAATCCTCTGAAGCCAAAAATTATCCTAAGTAGAACTTTTTTTGTAATTATCTGTAAGGTATCCATCTGTTTTCCTAAGGTTTTCTTTGTTTGCTAATGTTCCTGCAGGACTTAGATTGTATCACTCTGCAATATAGTAATTAATGGAAGTATTTCTCAGCAAGAAGTGCTTTTGAAGCGTGGGCAGTGACACTGTGGTGGCCCAAGACTGACAGTAAGGCCAGACTACATCATGACCATTTCAGTAGTCATCTTGTTTAGCACTGTAACCAGGAGTTGCATTAGGCTGTCTGGCTTTGTCTAGGTTGTCTTTTAACACACGAATTTGTCATTGTGACATTACTACCTCTTCAATGCAGCAGAAACTAAAGTTGGTTTCAGGACATGTCTTTTCCTCCCCTATGTCACAACAGAGCTGTAAACTGACTTTTTAACTTTTAGGATCTTGATCCTTTCATCCAAGTGAATGACTTAAATGCTAACCCAATAGGTCCCTTTAAAAAAAAACTCATATGTGGGGGTACTGTTTGTTGCACTTCTGTAAAGTACTGCATTAGTGCTGTTTTTAAATATATGTGATGGAAAGAGTAGCATCAAAACACCTTTGCTGCAGTTAATGCCTCTTGTGTGTGTCATCCAGCAGACCTGGGACTGCTGTTAAAATAACAACCTGGGAAAGAAACCTGAGAAGAAACCTCGAAGGGTCATTGTTATAGGTGACTCTCTGCTGAGGGGGGCAGAAGGCCCGATATGCAGACCAAACCCCCCTCATAGAGAGGTCTGCTGCCTCCCTGGTGCCCAGGTAAGGGACATTGTAGATAAGATTCCCAACCTTGTGAGTCCGTCAGACTATTACCCACTTCTGGTCTTTCAAATGGGTAGTGACGACACAAGTATGAGAGGGTCAGACTCAATTAAAAGATTTTAGGACCTTAGGACAACGGCTGAAGGGA
>NW_008606452.1:0-9086 GCF_000691845.1 Merops nubicus
CCCCATTCTAGCTGTCCTGTCTTCCATACATTGCATAGCTTCCTTTTGTGTTATATTGTGTCCGGGAGCTCCTTGCTCATCCAGGCAGGCCTCCTAGCATTCTTTCCTGCTTTCCTCTTTGTTGGTATACACTGCTCCTGGACACAGAGGAGGTGCTCCTTGAATACTGACCAGCTGTCTTGGGCCCCTCTTCCCTCTAGGGCTTCATCCCACAAGACTTTGGCCAGCAGATCCCTGAAGCGATCAAAGTCTGCATGCCCAAAGTCCAGGGCCAGGAGCTTAGAATACTTCAAACAGTGTGTGTGTTGCTTCTGTCTGTTCATTGCCTTCTCATACAGGTACAGTTAGCATTGAATAAGGACTTCCTACAAAACTTCTTCTTGGTTTCTTTATTTTTACAGTTTCAAGAGGAAAATGTTGACATCACTTTCCTGCCAGTGGACAGTGCAAATTCCATTTTCTTCTCCCCTTACCTGTGAAATACATATTTGTACCTCTAATATATGGTTAGTGATGCATAAGCTTAGCGCTACAGCCCAGAAACTGAAAGGTTATACAGTATCTTGTATTTTAATCAGCTTGCTGCACTTGGTGAATGCATTAGGGAAACAAATCATTCAGTCTGAAAAATCTTAGCTTCAAGTCTTTGGAAAGGAGTTTGATATTGCATATTTTATTCTGAGCACAAGAGTTGTCACTAGGAATGGTCATTAAATTATTTTATTGATGTGCTGTCTTGGAGTTTCTTAAGGTCTAATAACTGCACAGATTATTTTCGAACTGTCTAGATTTATAAGAAAAGGAAGTGGAATTTGCAGTACCTTGAAGAGTAACTTCATGTGCCTTCAGCAAACCCCCAGCCTGACATCTCTGAAGAGAGGGAGAACACAGGAAGGAAGAACATGTTTCTCTGATTTAAGAAACAGCTTTTCCAAACAGCTGTCAATGAAGACTGTCATAAAAAAAAAAAAATATTTAAAAAAAAAAAAGAAGATAAAATGCTACTGTGAATGTGGCTGAAATCTTTACTTATTCCATTTATCAAGCAGCTCCTCTGGCAGGCTCGTACTTGTCACCATTCATGGAAGAGCTGGCAGGGATGTAGAATTACCTGAAGCTTCGTTTTTACATACATCAGTAAATCTACAGAATGTTATTATTTTTTATAGGTGGCTGGTCAGCTGACAATGACTAGGGTTGCTTGGAAAAGAGGTAGCTGGATAAAGTATAAATTTTTCTGTAAAGCAATGCTTCCAGAAATCATAAATCTCCAGTCAAAATTCCCAGATGTTTTCTAAATTAAAACTGTTTTAAAAAAAGGGAGAAAAAAAAAAAAAAAAAAAAGGATGTTTTTTCTTTTAGAGCTTTCCTATACAGTTCTGGGAAGGTTTAACCTAAAATCCAGTCTTCCTATAAAAACACCATTGAGAAAACATTTTTTTTCCTTTATAACCCCCCCCCCCTTGCTGTGGACATTTTGTTCTTTCTTTAACCTTGACTCACCTTTTAAGACCCTGCTGTCCACAGAGCTAGGGCAACAGTCATCATTGTCAGTGCCTTTCATAAAAGCAAATCATCCTTTGCCTTAACCTCTGCCCCCTTGTTACAGAGGTTGGGAGCAGACCTAACACATATGAAACAGAGATGAAACAGCAGACTACATGTCAACCACAACAAGTACACATCCTTGCCAGCAATCCTGATGTTCTCTTTTTTAAGCCTTTCATGGTTGAATGTTACCAAACAAAACATGCCAAGAATTTAATTTTGAATCCTTGAAGACTCACAGCTCCACTCCCCATTCAGTTCTTCTTTGTAGTCACTCCTCCCTGGAAATGGTAGCTTTGCCTAACAGAGCCTGGCTAGAGCCATTAAGGTGCAGGGAAATAGACCTTCAGGATCCTCACTTGAAACTGCAGCAGGAAGGGTGCTACCTAAAATCTGACTGAATATCAACATATCTGACTCGGGTAAAAGGAGCAAAAGTATGAGTTTGTACGTTGATGAGATGTGGGTTGAAGACTTTGGAGAGTTATGACTATGAAAATCCAACTACTTCATACTTGTGAGATATTGGTCAAATAGACCCCATTTGAATTTTCTGATCAGAAAGATAATATATCTCTTTCAAAATTTGCTTTCAGCAATACATCTTATCCAAAGATCAGATATCATCAGAACTATATTCCTGAGAATTTGGGAAGAAGTATCTACCATTACTGTTTTTTATCAGATTCCCAGGAATGACGCCCTAGAAAGCCTGTGGTGAATTAAGTTGTTTCCAGAAAACCCTCTTAATGACACTCATATAATTCTAATGAAAAGGTGTCCTTGTTTGACCAGAACAAGAACCAGAACAGAACCAATTCTCCGTTCAGTGATTTTACTTTTCAGCTTACAAGTGACTACACTTTCTGACGTTAATGGCATGTTTTTTTTCAGACAGTGTCTTCTGCTAGAAGTGATAACTCTCGATGGTTTTAGTTACTGCTAAAGACTGGTATGCAGGAAGGCTCTTCCTTATACTTTCTCCTATAGAGACCAAGGTCACTGCCAAGCCCTGTGTACCACATTACAGTGCTGTAAGTGAAAGTGTTGTAAATAAGTAAATGGTCACTCTTTCAGGGAGGAGCAGACAGGACAGGTGAACCAAACCTTACCAACAAAGCATTCCATTCTGAGTATGTCACAATCAGTACAAAGCTGAGGGATCACAAGGGTCAAGGTCTTCTTCTTATATGGCTGGCACCTATGGACTCTGTCTATTCTTCTGCCTTTGAATCCAATCCATGAGTTCCTGAGTGCAGTTCCTGAATCCAGTTGCCATTTGCTGATGCGTCCAACCTGGACTTCAATATTGAGTTTGTATATAATTCATTATTTTCTTATTAATGCTATTATGTTTTCTTCTTATCGTTTCATTAAAGCTGGTTTAGTTTGTTTTTGGTTTTTTTGTTTTTTTTTTTTTTTTCCCAACCCATAAGTCTTATTCCAATGCTTTTTCCCCTTCCCTTCCCCTTCTGGGAAGGGACAGGGGTTAATAGAGAGCATCTGTCATTTGTTCAGTGGCCAGCCCAGCCTTAACACTTGACAAAAAAATGCTCTGCTCACTTCTGTAACTCCTCTCATCCCAGCACCTCCAAGCAATTTCGAGACACTAATGAACTGTGTCTCACTGTTATTATTCTGAACTGAGTAAACAGCAAGTCAGTTTTGCAACAGAAAAAAAAAAAAGTGAGGCTTAAAGAGATAAAGGTCAGCTTGTGTTTGATCCTGGCATGAACATGTAAGAGAGAAAGGAGCTTTCTTATTAATTTCTTGTAGAAAGCTATAAATATTTACAATCCCTACATTCAGAGATGTCACTTGGCAGATAACCTCTGCAATGTTAGCTGCCCCAGGAGTGATCAGTGAACTTCGCTGCATCACATGGAGCAGCTTGCTAATGAGAGCAGCAGTGTGGCTTCAGGATGGCTCTACTGGCTCTGTGGGCAAGGGATACTGACAGCGCCCCAATACCTAACATTTGCACTTGAAAAGTCCTACATTGCTTCCTGTGCTTACCTGTTTCTAGGCTACTTAGCTGAGATGAAGGTAACTTCTCCAAAATCAAACAAGAAGTAGTGATAGACCAGGGATTATGATTTCCATTGTTGTTTGCTTCTGCCTAGACAGCATTCATTCTTCCAGACTGAATGCTCTGACACATGACTGATGACTGTATTTTCTTACGAATTTTAATAACTTCATCACTTCTTTCTTCAGAGGCATCGTAAAATGGTATTATACCATATCGATGAGTTTTCCACATGATACTCTTTAAATTCCCACATGTTAATGTAAATGCACTTTACATTTTCCACTGGTTTATTTTTCTAGCTGAGTAGGGAAACTGGTGTGACCTTCATTGTTTCTTTTAATTGAGTTGTTATTCTGCTTTCCTAGCAAAAAGACACTTTTTTGAAAAACAAGCCCCTAGGAGAGCATGTTGCATTAGCCACATGTCAAAGAACTCATAGGACACTGAGGAATCTCTTCATCCCATGGGCCAGCAATAAGCTGTCAAATTAAATGGAAAAACAAATTTCTTCAGGGAAATTTTTGACCCAGATGTTTTTTACAGCAGTATTTGTAAACTCTCATTTTATTCCAGGACAATATGAAAGTCAAAAACAAAAAACAAAAAACAAAAAACAAAAAAAACAAAAAAACAAAAAAAAAAAAAAGAAAAAAGTCTAGTCTGTCTCTTGAAGTGTGCCATTCTTTTAAAGATATGATTCCTTTTCAGATAAAGTAGGTAAAGCAGAAAAGCCTGATATTCAAACAGGACAGTTTATGGCTCAAGTGAGAAGGCAAATTCCACTTGTATCCTTGTTCCTAATTAGCAGATGGGGATAGGTGTCCATGCTGGCACGTGGAAGTAAGCCAAAGGCAGCAAATAAACATCCCTGATGGGGAAATGGCTAAAACTGACCAACAGAATATCCTGGGCACAGGGCTGTGGGGAAATTAAGGCCATCAGTAGCTCTTCTGTAACTAGCTTGGACTCTGACAGAGTACAGGTTGGTCTGCTTCAGCCTACCTGAGAGTCAGTATGGCATTCATGATCCTCCACTGAGCAGTGTGGTACAGCATCCCCTCAGCATTACCCCTCTCCTTTCAAGGGTTCTAGGATGCTTTTCTAATTACCACATATGCCACTTTGATAGTCATTTTAAGTGCAGTGTCTTATAAATCAGTTACAGCTCACACAAAGTTCAAGGTGGGGACAGGTTTGCATTCAAAAAGCACAGTTGTCCTTAATTTGGGTCTGCATTGCACTAAATGCATGCAACACATGGCAAACCATTGCCAGCCCTACCACCCACTAGCTCATCTCAGATCTTTGCCCACATTTCCAGTGTACTCTCTGTTACATGCCAAAACTGCATAGGCTTTGTTACCTTCTTCATGTATGCTGATCTTTTTCCTGCAGAAAGTAAATATTTACTACACTACATAAAATTACCAGATGTCTTGGGCATGTGACAGGAACAGACCTTCTGGGTCCTTGAATTTAGATCCTCACTGTCACAGACAACCACGACGCATATCCTGTGTCTAGTTCCCTAAACTTTTCCAACTCTCTATTGAAGATGGTTGTATTTTTTTCCAGTTGGACAATTGTTTCAGACTTTCACATCTTTGTCGATTAGAAATCTCATTCTTAACAGTTTTATTTGCATCTTTTTTTGTTTATAGCCATTCATTCTTGTCTCACTATTGTTCTTTCACTGAACTAATTATTTTGCCTTCCTAGCATTTACTCTACCCTTGCATATTTATGGAGCAATCCGATCTTCTCTCAGCTTTTAATTAGTATGTGGAGAAAGACAAACTCTCATCATCCCTTCTCATAGGCTATTTTCTCGTGTTCCTTTCTCTGGTTATGCTAATAAGGTTCTCCCTACTCATTTCACCCTGAATTCTTTCTTAAACTTAGCTTATCAAAGCTATCCACAATACTTCTGGTAATGGTTTACTAGTGCCTTGTACAGTGGCATTAATACTTACCCTGCCCACTGTGTCCTAGCAATTCATGGCTGATCACATGGGGAACCTGCCTGTTATGTATTATTTTCTGACCTTCCCAACATTGTTACTGGCAAAAAAAAAATTAGACACACACCGACTTCTTGTGCAAAGCTATTCATTATAATATAAAATATGACTTGACCCAAAACAAATTAGAGGTCCTTTAATTTTATGATGACCCATACTTCATCCATCTCATCAACAGTCTGTGCAATTCTGTTTTCCATCTCTGTTCTTTTTGGAAATCAAATATGCTAGATCTGTAACAATTCTCTTTGTCTGAATATCAGAGGGTTTTTTAAATCAAAGAAGGTTATCAATTACACTGACTTTGTTTAATCCTTTATATGCTTTCATACTCTTTACGTTCTGCCACACATTAGAAAGTGATGCCTACTTCACTTATTGGCTTTGTGTGCACTCTTACCTTGCTGGACTGAAGGGTAAAATCTGAGTACCAAGTCATTAAATTAGGATAGCTCTGTTAGCTACATTTTCTTTGTAATTTCCTGTAATTATAAAATAAATATTCATATGTAGAACTGAAATCAACAAACTGATACATAAAGACTTCCTCATCCTATTACTCTTTGAAATGACTGTGACTTCTTGTATTAATTCATGTGGTAAGTAGTAGCAGGATGCCACACTGAGCTCAGCTGACTTCTCCAGCCCAACATTGTCACTGAGTTTTCTGCTGTTGCTGGGTAAATGGCAACATATTCCAAAACAAACTAGGAGGACAAGCTTCTTGACAGTAATGATTGAATTTGGTTTACTTAACTGGATGTGTCTCCTTCTGCAGATAAGGCATCAGAGGCTAGATCCACCAGCAAGGTTAAGCATCTCAGTACAAAAATTTGATACTTAAAATACCTATTTAGCTGCCACCTAGCAGGAACTGTGTCAAGCCTGTATTGACCTAAATTTTTCAAAGGAATTTTCTTGGGATTTATTTTCTGGCATGTCTAGATCTGTCTGCATCTTTGTAAAACCTTAGTAACACATGAGGTAGTAGTGTTGGCAATTGCTTAGTTAGCCTCTTGAAAATCTATTATTCCTTAAACAATTCATTTTTAAAGTAGAAGAAGATTTTCTGTGACTAAATGATAGCATATAATGAAAAAGGAAGTGTTTTTAATAATAATACAATTTTATCCATTATATATTCTGAGATTTATGTACATGATTAATTCAAATTATGGCACTAGATCGATTTAAGTAAAGATTTTTTTTTTTTCTCTTGAAGTATTTGTGAGAACATTACAATATGGTAGATGCTAAGTATGCATATAATTTTGTACACAGATTTTCATAACACTTTGTGGCATTTTATCATGATTTAAATGCTAGTTTAAAAAAAATATTAAGTCATGATGAAAAATAATTAATTTTAA
The DNA here is from genome assembly GCF_000691845.1 of Merops nubicus. Lineage (NCBI taxonomy): Eukaryota > Metazoa > Chordata > Aves > Coraciiformes > Meropidae > Merops > Merops nubicus. Next base: position 6,972 of record NW_008606452.1, read on the forward strand.
AGTCTCTTTCAATTCAGTCTCTGTCTCTTTACCTTGCCTTGCTGCAGTTCTGAGGAAAAGGAAGAATATATCTTCTAAATTTTCATTCAGAAACCTTGCATGCATATATAATTTCTTATATTTCAAAAGAAAAGAAACAGGATTGATGTAAAAATTTGTTTAAAAGTTAATGAAACAGTGAATCTATTTTTTAAGCAAAGTGTGAAGGCAGTTACTATCACAAGACTGCCATTACATTGTCTTGCACAATTTAGGATTTTTATATTCTCTTGATCTAAATGTCTTGACTTTGTTTTTAAAATAGAGCTTGGATCACCACAGTGCATTTTGTCTCTACTTGTGCACTGCAGACAGCTCTCTATTAGTATGAACTCTAAACAACAAATGTTTTATACAATTATAAATATTTCAGTCACCCTTTCACATTTTCCGTTTGTTACACTTGGAGATAGGAATCATTGTCCTGCTGGCTTTACATTTTGTGAGACTTATGCATACAATGAAGCAAATTAGTTAAGAAAAGGTGCCTAAACCAGGCAGGTCTCTCACTCCCACACCAGTCAGGACGAAGCACATTCAGCGTGGCTGTGCCCTTTATCCTCTACCAGCCTGCTACAGAAGTTTTCTACCTCTAATCACCATGAAGTCAGAGCACGTTTTTTTTTACCTCTAACATGTCAATTCTCTCTCCCACTTTCCTGTACCACTCCATGACACACTTGCTTTGTATTTTTTGCAGGTATTTTTTCCTGCTGCAGAATAAAAAAGTAAACAATACCATCTTCCATTTTTGAGGGTCTACCCTGGATGTTAGCAACCGTAAATTGTGACAAATATAGTTTTCAGGAAAGAAAATCTTTGTCTAAAGCTTTCAGCAAAAGGGAGCCACAGTAAGCCAGGTCCTCCTACTCTGCCCTCTCACAGCACACCCCTTTCATATAGAGAATTGCTACTCTAAAAGTAAACATGAGTCATATTTTTGGATGACCTTTTTTATTGTGTTAGTATGGTGCATAATGCAACAGAGTCCTTACCCTGACCCTTGAACAATCACAGAGAAATAAATACCTTCCATTAAAAATGCTTATAAAAAAGCCACTACAAATGATGGAAACTTAGTGGCGAGGCAGAAAAATCAACAATTCATATCACCATAAGCATCTTGTCAGATGTAAAAGTTTTTCAGAAGCTACCACTCAAGCATCTAAATACCTTAAGTCTTAACCACAATCTACAAAGGAACCTGCAGCTAATACACAAATTACAGAATAACAAAAACACCACAGAAGAGGAAGAAGAGGACATGGGCAATGTACTTTCTCAAAATCACACCTCAGAAGGGTGAAAGTTTTTATGTCCACTTTTCAGGCCTGTGACAGGTTCTGACCACTTTTAATATGATGTGCAATTTACAGTTTTGGTAGATTTTATGATATTCAAATGTGTCATATTCAAGATCCAAGTTGATATCCATCTTTACTTCTATGGGAATAACTGCAATTTCAGATAGACAACGTTTCCTCCCAGCCAGCCAGTAGCTGTTTGTAAGCACTCAGACCCACTGCTCAGCATTTTTCAAACCATGCTGACTTCATAGTAGTTTTGTCGTAAGAAGAGAAACCACTCTCTCCTCTCAGAAATCTCTCTGATACTTTACCATGCTCAGACATAATCTGATTTCATGAATCTTAGCACCCACTTTTATTTTGCCTTTCATCCAACAAAGAATAACCACCGGTTATACAAAACCCTTTATGTGCTGCATAGGAGAGCTCTGTTTTGATGTCTGCTGTTCCCCCTTGTAGTATCACCTGTTGCACCAGAGCATTTCTGTTTCATGGTCAAGTGTTGCAGTTAAAAGGATATAACAAAGCCTATTATAGCACACTACAGACAGGAAAACACACACCTCCTCTCCTTTTCCACTCAGTGCATTGACTGCAGTTCCCTTTGTGTGAATCATCTCTCACAAGAGAACAGAAGATATTGCTGTTTACTTTTTTAATCTTTAGTAACTCTCGTGAGATTAATCAAGTTCTTCTTCAACGGAGTAACCATTTCTTGCTTCCTTCCAAGCAGCTAAGTAATTATTGGAATCATAGAATCATAGAATCA
>NW_008606453.1:0-5284 GCF_000691845.1 Merops nubicus
CGCCTGGCACAGCGCTGGTCTCGGGGGGCAGAGAGGAGCCTGCTCTGCTGGCGGGCTGAGGGTTTAGCTTTCTGGCTGATGGTGCTTATAAAGGTGACAAGTGGCTGCAGTTCAGATTACCTGTCACCAAAACCACGTGGCAGCTTTGTAGGATAATGAAAAGCTGGTGGCTCTGCTGTCAAACACTCCATTTTTCTGCTTTCTTCGTTTCCCCTCTGCTCCAGCTACCATCACAAAACAGCTCCTGATGGATTGATTTCTGCCAAACAGATCCTGCCCTCTGCAGAACTGAGCTGCAGGCAGTCGCAGATCTTTGGGAGCATTTTCAGGATCTGACCTGCCAGGCATCAAGGCTGGGTGGTGCTGCATTCAGGCCAAAGTCATCCACACAGCTGCTGTGCGGCCTTTGCTCTGTGCATGGCATGAAGTGCCTGCTTTCAGGGCTGTGACACCCTGTAGGAAGTAGGTGAGGAAGTTAAAGGTAAACTTAAAAAAAAAAAACAAAGGTCTTCTTTCTCTGATGTCTGTGTTGCCCCTCTGAGTTGTGCTGACTGAAGAGACCTGCCAGTGATAATCCTCTGCACTGGCATCCCTGCAGCCACCCCTGCCCACGCCAAGCTCCCTGCACAAATGGACTCGGGCTCTTCTTGCTGCACTTTCACTTCCAGCACGTTCACTTGACCCAAATGAATGGCATCTCAACCCTTCTCCTGACAGAGAGATTAACACACTCAACCCATCCAGCAAACAGCTGAAATCCAAAGGGGAACAGTCACATGGATTGGCCACAAGCGGTCCCACCAGGCTCATTGTGGGGCAGTTCATTAGCTGGTCTCCAGGGCAAGTTTCTACTTCCTAGTTTAACATATGTGACCTACCTAGTGCCCATGTGTGTGTAATTAGTTGATAAGCTCTGCACAGAGCTGAAATTTGGAAAACTTTTGCCTTTTGAGAGTTAACTGCAGAACTACCAGAAATGTTTTCTGCATCTTGATTTTGATAGGGAAAAAAAAAAAAAAAAAGGCAGAAAATCCCCTCTGAGACCTCTGAGACCTCTGGAGAGAGGTGGGGGATGTTTGGGCTAGATGGTTCTACAGATCTTTGAGTCTGGCTTTCAGGAGGATACAAGGACGCATCTGTTTTCTACATGAGACCTCTGCCTTAACTAGCATACTCTGATTTTAGGTACTGTGATATCCCATGAAAGCTCTGCTAGAATTCATAATGCCAAAAAGAAAAGTAGGGTGTCTGCTCTATGGAGCAGTTGGATGTGTATTGTATGAAGGAAGAAAGAGGACCACACAGCCAAAATGACCTGCCCGTGGTCTTCTGAGACAGTAAAACCATCACCACACAGAGTTGGGCTTAGGTATATTTTATTGCAAGTAGAAAATGGGAAATCAAAAACTTCCAAGCAAGCTCCGTTTTGTGGATAATTCTTCAGAGGATTGTGTTGAGTAAACAGATCTGCACAGGGATGCAGGAGCTGTGCATGGTGTAAGGTGAGTCCAAGCTGGAGTGCACTAGTGCTGGGGAGCACATCCCTTAGGAGGGCTCAGATGTGAGAAGGAAAAATTAAGCTCCTCTCTCTTCCAGCAAAGTGGTAAACCATGTGTCCATTCCAGATGTAAAGAGGAGAATTCATGTACTTGCTTAAATTTCATCAAAGCTGGTGAAAGGGGGGGTGGAGAGGTGGGAAAGGTCCACAACTGAAGGAGCAGTGAGAGTTCTGGGGCCCCTCAGGGAGATGGTTGGCAGTGCACAAGCAGTTTGCAGAGGGGGCTGAAGTGGCTAAACTTTGTAATGAAGGTGATAAGTGGAACTGAGATTGGATCAGGTTGCCAAGGAAACACGGGCAGAGGGAGCAAGGAGACAGGAAGGACACAGGGTGTAAGGTGTGGGGGATGGCTTGTGAGGTGGGAGCGTGGGGACGAGGTGCCTCTGCCACACCACTACACAGTGACAGAGGACAGTGTCAAACCGTCCCGGGTGGAAGGAAGCAAAGATGGAAGATGGGCACTGGGGGTCCTGCACGAGCGCCTCAGCAGGGATTGCCACACCGGAGCAAGTCGGGACACGGTCTCGCTTTCCAGAGTCAGTCCCTCCGTGGGCACTAAGTGAGAAGAGAATCATAGAGTCTTAGAGTCCTTTAGGTTGGAAAAGACCTTTAAGATCATCGAGTCCAACCGTTAACCTAATTCTAGGAAGTCCACTGCTAAAGCATGTCCCTGAGCACCATTATCTACATGACTTTTAAACGCCTCCAGGGATGGTGATTCAACTGCTTCCCTGGGCAGCCTGTTCCAGTGATTGATAAACCTTTCAGTGAAGAAATTTCTCCCAACAGCCAACCTAAACCTCCCCTGGGGCAACTTGAGGCCATTTCCTCTTGTCCTATCTCTTGTGACAAGGGACCAGCACCCACCTCTCTACAACGTCCTTTCAGGTAGTTGTAGAGAGCAGTACTTCAGCCTCCTCTTCAGGCTTGTCAGAGGTTTCCAGCATGCCCAGAAACCCCAGTGAGGTGCATGGACTGGGCTGGTTCAGACTCCACCAGGCAAAGCATGAAGTGTGGATGGTGAAGAGTCTGCGTAGCAGAGCTGATCCATGTTTGGTTTAGTCCCACTTGCCAAAATTATATCAGAGTTTGTCTTACAAAGCTTGGGGCCAATGCTGCCCTACCAGACCTGTCCTACACGTGTCTCGCTGGCGCCCTGGGGCAGCGCTGTGGCATTTGCCTTCCCTGCCCCGCAGCCTTTCCTTTCTGTGGGAGCCGCTGCCAGGGCTGGGGCTGGTGGTTGCCTGCGGCCGCAGCCGGACCCCGCGGGCAGGCTGTGCACCGGGCACCTTCCCGCAGCGCTGCAGCGGCACAAGGGGAGGGTGTTGGCAGTCCCGTAACGCGCTGTCCTGCGAACAACAGGAGACTTCTCCACCCCTGAAGTGGCAGTCGTGGCCTGCAGCGGGTGGCCCGGTCCACACTGGGAAGTGCTGCTCTGCTGTGATATTGGAGTTGGTTTTAATCTTTTCATGGCATGATGGTGAGAAAAGGCATCTGACTGCTCCTGATGAGCCTCTTCCTTTTGTCCAGGTTGTCTGATACCACAGTGTGCCCCCTCACAAGACCTAACTGGAGGAAGGAGCAGAACAGGGCAGCAGCACCCAGCCTTGCTGCTCCCACCCTCCCAGCTCTCCTTCCTCCAGCTTCTGCCTTGCTCACAGCACAGGGAAGAAACTGCTGCAGGCAGCGGGTGCCCCTTCCTGCAGTGGCCGCTGTGAGCTGGCACAGCTTGCATGGGGGCCAACTACCCAGCACAGTTTGTCCCCCCATCCCCTGCCCAGTGGTAGCAGCCAACCATGGAGCATCCTGTTCCAGCTGGCCTTGCTCTGAGTCGGGCTTGGACTGTATGAACTCCAGCAGGCTCTGCCAGCTTCAGCTGGTCTGGATCTCTCCAAAAATCCATCCATTTGCAGGGAATGCTATTTCTCTGCAGAGCAAACCTCTTTGCAGCCCAGCTGTTTCATGGGAATTACTCCAGCCTGTGGATCAAGGTAAATCTTCTGCAATATGATGCGTTGGCTTGTTCTGTGATCCACCACAGTGCTGGGTCCTTCAGCCAGGCCAGCCCCCGTGTGCTGGGTGTGACACAGCAGCAGGAAATCACAGCCCTTGCTCCTCAAGCTTGCACAAACTGCTGATTTGGAAATGTTTTAGCCCAGCTCTATTAAATAATACAGTGGCCCCCTTGCAGCCTCCTGCCGTATCTTCACCAAGTCTCCACCCGTCTGCCTTTTGACCCAAGATTCCTGGTCGCCTCACTCAGACCTGGTGTATCGATGTCCTCTGCAGCTCTCTGGGCACCACGGGAGCCCACGGCAAGCTGGTCTCCACTGGATTTCACATCCAGAGAGCTGCAGCACCCAGAGCGAGCACTGTCGAGGTTTAGGCTCTGAATTTACAGCTGTGTGGCGAGGTGAGAGGGCAAGTGTTCTGCTCACAGACGTATGAGACCTTGTTGGAGTTGAAGATCAGCAGCCCTGCATAAGCAGGCTCTGATTCAGGTAACTGGGCCTGTCACCTCTAACCCATCACAGGCTGTCAGTGAGAACAGGCTGAAGAAGGGTTGCAGGAAGGTCATTCACTTTTGTGGGGACAGGTGTGGTGTTAGATGCAGACAGATGAAAATTTTTTGCAGGAAAGCTCATCCTTCCTGAATCTGCTCTCTGTTAAAACCCTTAGAAAGCCAATTCACAGACAGGTGCCACCTGACAAATAATCACTTCCATGAAGACTTAAGCTTTTCATTTCCCACAATGATAATCTTTCATGAAAATGAAATTTGGATTGGAGTTTCAATGTGGAGTTTCTTGGCACAATAACATGCAGCAACAAACTGCTCCACTAATGAAATTGAACTTCTGTTGATGTTTGCCCAGAAAAGCTTACCTTGCAGGTTACTGTGATTAGATCTGATTTTACAGGAAAAAGTGCTACCAGATGCTTCTGATTGAAGTTTAAGGCAACATTTTCAGAGCAAGTCTTTCCTTCCTCCTGTATTTAGAGGCATTCCAGTGCCACCATTAAACCAATGCTCCTGTTTTTTGGTTAATTACAGGGACTCATCTGTCTTTTTCCCCAGCAAGACTCAACTGGTAACTGATTCTTAGAAAACACAGTTAAAACCACAAACATTTCTGTGTCCTCCTTAGAGGGTTAGCACACTGCCAGGAAGCTTAACATGGATGGACAAGGAGCATCTCTGCCTAAGCTGTTGCCTGAGAGCCAGCTGGTGGTGCCTGGATGCATACAGTGGCATGAAGGACGTCACTGTAGGTTACAAATATCAGTGGATTAATAGCATTGGCTGCTGAAGTATCAGCTGAAGAAAGCAGGATTTGAGGCTATCATTGAGAGAGAGTCCTATTAAACCAAACTCAGGTCTTCCCAAAAATTCACCAAAAAAACGGGTGAAAAAGGCATCTGAGCAAAGAGGGAAACAGGAGAGAAGGAGAAAGCACAATTCTTTTCTAATGCAATAACAGTACTGCAAATACTCAAAAAAAAAAAAAGAGCACGCTGCCTTATTTATCGTCATCGCCAGCACACGTGGCACTACAAAGGTAAGTTCTCTTTCTTCTGATTGCTTCGCAATTACAAGTAAAGATCGTAAGGTAGTTGGATTTCCTGGGCTCTCACCCGAGGGCTGTGGAACGCGATTCTCCACTGTGACTGCCGTACCCCAGGCGGGGAATTGCTGCCTTACAGAGGCGCACGGCTCTCCCCACC
>NW_008606454.1:0-28871 GCF_000691845.1 Merops nubicus
ATTTTTATATATATATATAATTAGTTTTAGCATGGAGGAAATTTGGTTCCACTAGTGCTGCCTCTGAAGCAGCACAGATCAGCTTCAGGGTCTTCTTGGGCAGGAGCTGAATTTTATTTTTACAATGAACTGCTTGTTCAGTATTCATTACTGGTATTCATTACTGGACCCTGTGTTTCATGTTTGCAAGTATTTTCAGTAAAAATAAGGAGGGGAAATGCTATTCTGTTCAGGATAGGAATGAACAGAACTGCACTACACTTCTTTCCCAGGGTTCACTTCTGAGAATACGCAAAGGGTTTTAAGTCCTGTAAATATCTTTTATATTGCTGAAGAGAAAACAATTAAAAAATGAAGTTATGTCCATCTGTTTGAATGCCATTTAAGAATGGAGACTGAGCACCCAATGCCCTTCCTTTCTATTTGCAGTTGAAATGCACCATTTCCAGTGTTATTTCTTTTAATGACAGAACAAGTAGACAAGAACAGTAGCATGTTAAAGGCATGAAGAACTGAGAGTTAGCACTATAACATTTAGGCTTTTTTAATATATATCAGAATTGTATTTCAGTGATTCATCAGTATCCATGCTTTGTGCCTGTGCACTTCAAGGGCATTTATGAGAATAAGATGAACTTCCATCTGGGATGCTTGTCTTGACTTCATTTAGAAGAACAGGTTTAATAAGTGGTTATCAAACACTTTCTCCATTCTGCTTTTAATGCAGCATGGACAGAGATTTAAGAGTCCTGTTGATAAATAATATGAGAGACAATAGGGTTTCTTTTCCAAATTGCTTTTCAAACATCTTGTAAATATTGATAGACAAAATGAGAATTTATGAAAACAAAATAAATCCACACTTCCTATGACACTGGATTAGAAGGTATTGATTATACAATAGAAGCCTACAGTTTGGTTTTAACAAGTTACAAATTGTGTCCAAAATGAGGACCATCCTCTTTAAAGTTGTTGGAGAGAATGCAACTTCCTCCCTTTCTGAAGTCTTTGTAACCTCGTTCAAGCCAACAGGGTAAGTAAAAATGATAAGTAAAATTCAAGTCAGACCTTTAACTTTGTTTTTCTAGTAATTAGTGGTATCAGAAGAGCTCTCACCAGTTACAGGTGGCCTTAGGTCATGCCCCGAACAGAGCTCAAGGATAAATCCATACCAGTGATTGAAGAAAAAGGCATTACCTGGATTTCAACTACTTGCAACAAGTTGGTCTGCAAGAAATCCATGGGCTGGAATATATTTGCAGAATGTATTAAGAGCTAACACTAACTTTCAAATGAGCTCAAGAAAAGTCTTACAGTGTTCTGAGATAATCTGAAAAGAAAAAAAGTTATATTTCTGGGATAACTTCTTCACAGGGATTGTGCATTCATCTCAAGCAGCATTTTAGATACAGATACACTTAGGCTATAAGATAAAGCAGACATGCACTTATACTGTGAGCATATTTGCAGCATCTCAAGGAAAAAATTCCAACTTGGATCAGCCTGGGGTTCATAGGCTGAATATCCAGCCCATAATTTTTCATGAGGCAGTGCAAAATACCAAGAAAAAAGGTAGACATAGAGACAGTGATAAGACCAGAACAGCAGGGAAGTCACCTGCAAGTGACAAGTTGTTTATAGCCCTGCAACCCTTGTCTGCTCAGTGTTCTTCGGTTAGCATGCAATTATAACAACTCTGGACACACTTAATGAGAGCACTACAACAAGTTGCACATCAACACCACTGCTGTGCTGCGATTGCTGGTGGATACATCTCTCTACACAAGCAGCTTTGGGCTGTAGGCACTAATTAGCCTTCTAGTAAGAACAAAAAAGGAAACAATAAGCAAGACTTGGGATAACAGATCATGTGAATATTGTAAGGAGACTTGTAGAAGTCCCTATCATTATGCTAACACTTGAAAAATTGAGAGATTTGAAAGGAAGGGGAAGTTTGGCCAAAAGGAAACAGCATGTTGGGAGAAGAGCTGGCACTAGAGAAGCAAGGAAATGGGAATTGTAGGAAGGATAATAAAGAAACACATTTGAATACTGAAGTCTAAAGCACCTATAGCACTGAATGAAATAAAACAGCAGAAGGTATTCTGGCTTTAGGCTAAGTTTGCAAATAACTGAATTCACCTTGGACTAATCAAGGTGGTCTGATCAATCAGTATATTGTCTAACAGTGAAGAGTATCCTACTCTCTTTTAGTTGCTGGCACATTACCTGGCTAAACAGACCTCCTGTTCTTCTCTGTTTCACCATTCATTTTATGATTTGAGGATTGCATGATCCACGTGCATAAAAGATTTAAGACATACAAGTGAATGCTTAAATCTTGCAAGTGCTTTGCAATAGATATCAATCATGTAGATGCTAGAATATCGTCAGAGGAAAAATTGAGAGCTCACTACTAGAGCACAGGTACAATTTAACAGAGCTCACTGAAGGCTGGTTCCTGTGTCCCTCCAGGCTGTGGACATGATACACAGCAAGAGCTGTTACTTAACTACTTTTTTATTACTTTTTAATCACTTTCTGAAGGGGATAAGCGATCAAATACTTTATTTGCAGATAGCTCTAGTTGGATTCCTGGTAGTCCTGCTCAGGAGTATAGGGAAGAGTTTAATGGCAGAGAGAATCAATCATCGCCACATCCCAACACTGACATTACACTGAATGGAAGAGCTGACAAAATGTAAATTTCTTTTCTTAAAAAATGTCATCCTTTGCATTTTGTTTCCCCTCAGACTTTCCTGGTATTAAAAAGCTGATTCTACTTGAGAGGAGGCAAACAGCTCCATTCACAGGAGCTTGAAGGGTTGTCAGGGGTGAGAAGTGAAATAATCAGGAAGCACAGAAAACCCACCATGTGGTAAGTTCCTGCTGCAAAGCAATAAAAAGCCCCTCTAATAGAAAACTGGAACCTCAGAAGGAAAAGTGACAGGTTGAGAAATGCTTTGACAAAGATAATGCACAAATAAAAGGTAGAATGTTTGGGGGAGAGTCTGCAGTGGAAAGGAAAAAGAACAACAATTTATACACAGCAGAAGCTTCGGTAAGTGCTCAAAGCATGAAGCAGGCTGAAGCTGCAAAACAGCTGCTGGAGTGATAATACACAACCCAGAAAAACTGGGCTAAAATTAACTGGCTTCAAATACCAGATCTGAATCCTCTTTACCTCATTCCAACCTCCATTTCACACCTGCAAGCTTCCTTTTCAGAGGAAAAAGAGGAAAAAAAAAAAAAAAAACACAAATACCCAAAAAAAAGAGGGATTCAGCTGCACTCACTGTGTATTGTTTCCTCTCCAAGGGCAAGAAATTAATTTATTTAATTTGTTTCCTAACTTTTAACTGGGTTGCAATGGCTACATGACAGGGCAGACACCACACCACCTGGCAGCAGCTCTGAATAAGCAGTTTAGGGCTTGGTCCTCATGTTAGTTAGGTCCAGGAAAAAGAGATCCATGAACAACATTCCTCCATTCACACCTTTCTGGAATCACCAGCATTTGTCAACACTGGCCAAGTACTTCTGAGGGAACAATACGCTGCCTTGGACTAAAATGTTCAAGGTTTGTACAGAGCATCAACTGAGGGTGGGCTAACACACAAAGCCAGGTATGGGCTTGCTCAGCTGCCTGCTGGTGCCGTTGCAGATGTGTCCTCAGATCTTGGAATAGGCTGGAGTTACAGATTTTACTAAGCTCATGCATATAGTGGAGTTAGCAACCCACTCCCAGCCCAGTCCAGAGAGCCAGCAATGTCACAGCAACGTTTTTACACAGGACACAGAGCAAATAATTCATGATGCTCCCCACGGACAAGCCACGTGCTCCTCATCACTCCGTCCAGAGCAGCACGATCCCGACTCTTCCTCTGCATAGCCCAGCAGCAACTCCTTGGACAGCCTCAGAAATCAGTGTTGAGCTCTGAAGGTGTTATTCAGGGTCTCATCAGCCTACACCCCACACCTCCAAAGCCCCTACACAGCAATAACTCCGAGCACCCAGAGGTGCTCACAGTAGATATCTCACCCTCCTCACTTTGTGAAGCAAACCTGCACAAAGACCGTCTAAAAAGTTATCCTCCAAGAGCAGGTTTGCCATCCAAAGATAAAGTTTATTCTCTTTTTGAATCCCAAGTTCATTCCCATTGATAGTTAGAACTCCCATAGGCTTTGGGGGTATCTTAAAACACATTGCACACGTGGACAGTTTCTAAAGCACAGTCTGAGCTACACCTAAAAAACAAGACAGCTCGATTTGGGTCTAAATAGTTCCTTACTATCCAAGGCATGGAATAGCAGATTTCTGTTACATTGTTTTACTACACACTCCCCAGAAGTTAAGGGAGTTGCTCTACAGCTTTCTGCTGAAGAGAAAAATGGTTTTATTTATTCTGATTAATAAAGACTTGCTCAGATAATGGCATTTTTAGCATTCACAGATTTGAAAACACTGTAAATCCCCAAAGCTCCCCTGCTCTAAGTCCTTTAAATCTCAGGCAGATCTGAAGTCCCTTTAAATCTCATTGAAAATGATTCTCCATAAATCCCAGCGTTTTGGCTGATAAGAACCCATTATGAACACACAGCTATCACAACAGGCCAGCACACCCATCCTGCCTGTGGCTGCTGTAGGCTTCAGAGGAGGGGCTGGCTCCAGCAAAAGTGAAAAGTTCCTGAAGCATTGCAGAAAAAAAACCATCAGATTCAGAAAGTATGATTTTTTTTATTTTACACCACTAAGTTTAATGTTTTCAGTGGTGCTGATTTATCAGGACTGCTTTGGGAGACAATACTCAGAAGCATCTTTTGCTGCAAAATTCTGATGATGGAGAGTAACTTTTACATCTGTCCACTGTGAAAGATATTTCTTCATTAGGATGAAACTGTGCAGGGATTTTCAGTGTAACATAAAATAATAACCCCTCTGAGAGCACATCCAGGCATGGTTAGAAGCTCCTGAATGATGAAGTACTCCTGGATGGACGAGTTACTCTTTCAGTAGTAGATATTTCTTCATTTAATTTAGGAACTAGCAATGAAATTCTGTCACCAGCAACTCACTGTGTCGATCACAGCATGGTAGGGGTTGGAAGGAACCTCTGGAGATCATCACAATCAACCCCCTGCTCCAGCAGAGTCACCCACAGCAGGGTGCCCAGGATCACATCCAGGTGGGTTTGGAATCTCTCCAGAGAAGGAGACTCCACAACCTCTCTGGGCAGCCTGCTCCAGGCTCGGCCACCATCACACCAAAGAAGTTTTTTCCTCCTGTTCAGATGGAACCTCCTGGGATCCAGTTTGTGTCCGTTGCCCCTTGTCCCGTCACTGGGCACCATTGAAAAGCTCACTAGGGTTTGGTTTTTTTTCCTTGACCTGGGAATCTGAGAGAGCCAGCACTAAGGGGATAAAAGAAAAAAAAATTTTCAAAAAAAATCCCAGATCTCAGACAAAAACAGTATTTGCCAAATCACGCCTTGGACTTTTAAGGGAGAATCGCTAACAAGTGGCAGCACTGACTTCCACCAGAGCTTAGAAATACAGAGCAGGGACTGCAGTGCAATCCCCCACCCTGTGCCCTGGCATCTGAAGGTAATTCTAAAACGGCTTTCTTGAAAAACAGGTACATGTCAGAGAAATCCAGATAGGCACATGCCATGGAGAACATCACCCTTCCCACCCTGGCCCAGCACATATGGAGCTTGTACAGCAGATGATTCTCTATGCCCATTGATGAAAGGATAACAAGAGCTTTTACACCAGCTTAAAAATTTTGCCCCATGCATATTTGATTGTTATATAAAAAGGGTTGTCAAGCCGTGGTCCAGGCTGCCCAGGGCAGTGGTGGAGTCCCCATCCCTGCAGGGGTTTCCAAGCCGTGGAGATGTGGTGCTGAGGGACATGGGTCAGTAGGGACCTGGCAGGGCTGGGTTAATGGTTGGACTTCATCCTAAAGGTCTCTTCCAACCAGAGTGATTCTACAAAAAGCAGCAAAAATTGCTGGTTTTCCATTAAAACTACACAGAGAAAGCCAGGACACGTTCTTATCCAACACTGCTACAATATTTTTTTGTATCTGCAACACATTTTGTTAAGGCATAAACAACACCAGAAAATATCTTCTATCTTCATCAACGCCCTTCCAGGGGTATTAAGCAGCTCCTCTGACAAATAAAGGCTCCACCAGGAGCCTATCCATGGGGGAACACATCTGGAGCACATCCGGAGCACCACAGGTTTGCAGCTAGCACAGCTGCTGCAGACTTCAGCCTACCTGCACCACCTCTCACTTCAGAGTGCTCCAGAAAACCTTAAATACCCAAGAAATTAATCAGCACAGGATTATCTAGGGAAGAAACCTTGCCTCTTGAATGCCTTCATCTGTAAACAAAAGGGGGGCATATGGAGGTGAAATCTGAGTGCTATTTTCTGCACTTAGTTCATATCCTTTCAGTTACTGGTGGCTAGGGGTTCACTTTAGATACTGGAGTTGAGATTCCTGTAATTTCAGTTATAACTTGTTTACTCAGAATAAAACAGAGACCTGAGTCTAACTGGATACATGGTTCAACCAAAACTGACAGAAATAAATATTGTTCTTGCTGTGTTACTTTGTTGCTAAAGCACTTAATTTTCGTTTTAAAAAAATTTTCCAGGGCCTGAGATCTTTTTAGTTTTACTTCTTGATTATTCTTTTTTGTTGCCAAGAGATCCTCTAACTCTAATCATGTTGCAAATTAATTTAGTCTCTCTTGGGAAAAGCATCTCGTATACGAGATTTATTTTTTTTGAGCTTTACAGAAGGCTTTATGAACCTCTGAAAGAATATATCTAGATGCATTTTTTTTATAGTACTTTCCTTAAAGTGACAGAGTCAATTACAACCAATTGAGTGGAAGCATTTAAATCAGATTTTAAATACGGATAACAGTGAATAAGAAGTGGGAACATCTATTTGGAAAAGGACAGAGAGACAATGGTATGGCTGTGTATAACAGTGATTACTGCTGCAATAGCTTGCAGTTCTTTTCCACTATTGTTACTCCACTGAAAGTTAAGCTGGGCTCAGCTTCCACCTATAAAGTCTAATTCAAGAAGAGTCACAACTGAGAACAGCTGAACCCAAGGCTTGGTGCATCATGGAGATGTCCTCCTGCCTGCAGCCATCGGGCTGGACCCAGAGCAAGATTTCTGCTCTTTTTAAAGGGCATTGGAGCAAATTTCAAGGGAGAGGTCTACAAGTCAATAGCACGCAGCAGGTCTGCCTGCAGGGAGTGAAGAGAGGAGTTAAGGCAGTGTACAAAAGCTACACGTAGAAGCTAATGGCATCAAGAGTAGAGTGCCTGCTAGCTGTGAGTCTCCTTTGTGTGTAAAGATTGAACAAAATCGATGCATTTCAATTATTCTTTATGTTGTCTCCAGTGCAGGACAGTAAGCGAAACTTCTCATTTCATGCTGGAGTCAGGCTTTCAATGGGACTAAAGCACAGCTACATGGAAAGTTATTTGTCTGAATTATCTTCCAATACTTAAAAGGGGCCTGTCAGAAAGCTGGGAACAATCTTTTCAGCAGGGCCTGTTGGGACAGGACAAGGAGTGATGGTTTTAAACTAAAAGAAGGAGATTGAGACTAGAGAGAAGGAAGAAATTCTTGATGCTGAAGGTGGTGAGACCTCAGGTTGCCCAGAGAGTTGGTTGCTGCCCCAGCCCCAGAATCTTTCCAGGTGAGGTTGGCCGGGGTTCTGAGCAACCTGCTCTAGTTGCAGATGTCCCTGCTCCCTGCAGGGGGGTTGGACTAGATGACCTTGGAAGGTCCCTTCCCACCTAGACTTTTATTATTACTGCAGACTAACAGTGAAGACAAGCTAGGATGCACCTACTGAGAAGTGAGTACAGAAGAACTTGACCTGAACCCCCACTGTGCCACTTCCAGTTTGCAAGTAGACCGGTGGCAGCCAGCATTGATGTCCATAAAGTTGTGTTTCACACAATACCTCTAAGGGTGTTCTTTGAGCCTGCAAAGTAAGTGTTCAAAGAAAAAAAGGACCCTCTGGAATCAATCAGATAAAGCCCAGGAGGAGTTGATTCTCCCACAGGAAAGCCTATCACATTTACCATTCATTTTTGTCCAGTTTCCTAGAGCTTCTAAATTCCAAGTCTGATATTTATCACCAGCTTAGAAGACAAGCTGGAAGAGGATTCCTGGTTAACATGCTCCTCAGTGATCTCCTAGCAGCATACAAGAGAAATATTTTTTAAAGTTTACAATATCTGAACCTTGTGTCATTCTGCACAGTTATACCATAGAACATGCACCACAGCCAGATCTGGCGTGTCGAACCCATTCATAAATACCATCACTACAATGTTAGGACCAAAGGTCTACTGCAATGGTTAGAAACAGCAAGGTGCTCCCACAAACATTTATTCCAATTCACCTCACACAGTTAAATAGTATTTTCAAACTAGAGCCACTAGAGGACTGTTTTTAACTAAATTCTTCATAAAACCAAAGTTGCAAAGTCTACCAAGCCAGTATCTCTACCCTCTACACTTGCATCCAGATTGCTTTCATCTGGAGTCACCAGTAGATAAACCTTACAGAAAAGCCTTCAATGCCAAATATACAGGACACTAAAAATGGCAAATACCATTTTATCTTCATGAAACTCTGGTATTCCAGAGCTCTGAGCTTTCAAACACCATTTATTGCACCTTGGTATCTTTACACAACAGCAGTGCAAGTAAAGCCATGGCAAATAGAGCTCGTGACTACTTCTCACACGCTAAACCCACATTAGTAAATCTTATTAAGCTTAAAGGCACCTGCTTGACAGATTTATTATCCCCCAAACCTGATTTTGTGCCGATACAAAATGCAGGTATGAACTGAACATCTCCACTGTACAAACAGCTGGCTATTAGTTATATTGTAGAAAGAAGAACATCATAGATAAGGTGCTCCATCAGGATATTTAGCAAGAGTCAAAGCCTAGATTGAAAGAGGCATTTCTCTAAGAGTCAATGAAGATATACAGCCTCATACCACAGCTAAATTTCACTCTTATAGCATACGAGAGAGAAAAGGATGAAAAAAAAATATTGGGAGATTTGTCCCCCACACCAGCTTCTGCTATGTTCAGCAGCTTTCTGTAGATGACACTACAGAACTCTGATGAAGCTACTATGGCTTCAAAGTTGACCCAGCCTTGGTTGAGTGGTAGACCAAAGACCTCCAGAGGTGTCTTCCAACCTAAATCACTGAACCTTTGTTCCATTTGAGCCATAAATCAGCCCCACCACCCACAAGTCCTTGTAAAAGCATCGGATAACTTGTGGTTGGAGAGTTGGGAGGGGATATGCCAGGCACCTCTCACCTGTACAGGAATTCTTCACTTAAAAGCACGGAGTGGCTTTTCTAGGAATACCAGAGAGCAGAGTTACAGTTCATCCTAAAGCTCCAGTTCTCAAGAATTTAAGTGATATACACACAACCTGCTGCTCCCCCTCACCCCCCAAGCTGTCTGATGTTTGAGAGCCAGAGGTTAAATACTGTAAGCCCATCACCTTGGGGATGAAGAAGGCTTAGCTACCTCGTAGAGCTCATATTTTGCCAAAAGTCACACTGTGATATGCTACACACACTTTAAAGCCTTGCTCAGTGCAAGTGATCCTTACATCTGGCTTCAGTCTACACTACACAACTCAATTTCTTCCCTCTGTGATGTTACCAACACTTTTGTCTTCCCTTACATGCCCACGCTCTTTATGTTCTGTCTCATAACAAGAGATTTTGCTGGTGTTACTCATTTGGGTGTCCCGACAAGACAGGATTTGTTCTTTCCTACATACAAACTTGGGGGGGGGGGGGGCTCTTTAAAGGCTACTTCCATTAAGCTATACTGAATCAAAACCAAGATGTTCATCTCCTCTTATTCCCATCTGCTTCAGTGCATTTCAGAGAACATTACCATATTAGAGATTTCTAGAGGAAAAAAAAACATAATTATTGCAATTCTAAAATAGCACAGACTCGTGTGTTACTGACAGCATTTCAGAAATCACTGTGTTGCAGTCTAATGAGAGAAGAAGTCTGTAGTATAAGATGTACTTTAGAATTATCATTTTATGCTTGCGTGAAGCTCGGCAGCGTAGTAGGAATTAAAACCCTGGTACAGAGCTCTGCAGGGGCCACAGGGCAGCCCCAACCCAAACTCTTCATTTCTAGTGTCTGTAACGAGCTGTTAATCCTTCCCAGTCGTGAAACCGTACAAGATACAGAAAGAACAGATGTAGGGAGTCCGATGGATTCGTACAGTATTAATTATTTCATCCAAGACAATTTCCAAAGTTCAGCTTATAGCTGAAAAGAGAAAAAGTGGATGCTCCACGTTGGCCCTCTTTCACTATGACTAATTTTAATTTAAAAAGTGTGCAATTGTTGCAGAGGGCAGACAAGTGTTGTCCATGGTGTAGGAGCAGGAGGGAACACAGGCAAGGCTGGCACCCAGCTCTGGGGTTTGGGAAGCCCTCACCAGTGCTGGGTGTCAGCCAACCACCAGGGATGGGTGTCTTCAAATATAAGGTGTCCTCAGGAGCAGATGCTGCAGGAGCTACAAACAGACCAAAAGAAACATTTTCCAAGCACACATGAGGGTTGAGAAGGGAGGACAGAAACAAGTGCTATTCTCTCCCTCACCTCAGAGACTCACAGCATACTGATTCACCTCACACCATCCAAAACCAGCCTGCCTCTGCCCAACTATGCTGGGGCAATACCATGTAAAAATGGGATTTTCAGCAAGAGGGAAAGCTCCACAGCAGAGCTTTTAAGGCTTATGTCATGCTTCACAGTGCAGGCAGTAGCTAAGGACATGAGGCTACAGTAGATTCAAATCCTGGCTTCTTTGAAAATCAGAACAGATCTTCCAAAAATAAGATTAGAGCATGAAATTAAGGAGAGCTAATATGGATCTATAAAGTTAACCACTTCTAGTGCTTGGAAGCTCTTCTTGAAGAATGGAAAGCACAATTATTTCCTAGTGCATCTTCCAGACACACATTCACACTGTGGTGAAAACAAGATCTCTACTGGTTTACTTGTATTTTCCTCAGCTGTCACCACACCACCATTCAGTTATTATTCTCCACTCTTCATTCAGTAACGTCTGTCAATACCTCTAGGCCCAGGCAGGTTGTTCAGAGAGGACCTATTTCCAGTCCAGGTGCTTGGCAACTCTATTCATGGGTCCTTGCTTCTCACAGCATCTACTTTTTCAGCTGGTTGAGAACACCAAGACTTCAAACCTCCTTGCACCAACACTAGGAAACAATAGTAGGGTCCTTCAGCCCACAAAGCACAGAGAAGTTAAAAATCTCATATTCCCTTGGTTCATTGCTTAAACCAAAAATTAAACAAGGTGGAAATACGCTTTTTAAAATATATAACTTTCTAGTCTCCAGTGCTTTGAGCATCCATTAGTTATGTATCAAGACACTCAGTCACAGCCCTTCAGTGTCATAAAGTGTATTTGAGGGCACATAGAACACAGTCCCTGATGTGGTTTCATTTGCTTGGTAACCATAATCCTGGTCTTCCAAAGAACTCCCACACTGCCCATCTTTTCTTTGCTTTTCTATCCAAAATGTGCTCTAGTCAAATGAGGCACCTGGAAAGGATCAAAACCTACAAAGAACCTAAGAACATCATCTTTTCATTCTCCCAGTAGTAAAAGGGAAAACAGAAACACCTCTTACATCGAAAACCTACTGCATCTAGTTATGCTTTGGGCTCCCCAAAGGCTAATGAATCCTAATTCTTAAAGATCACCTCTAATTATGTACCAGTAATTTGCCATAAAAAAACCCAGTTGCAGGTGCATGTAAGAGCATTTGGATGTCCAATTCATTGGTGAGTCTCACAAATCAAGTAGATGTCTAAGTACTCTATGTTGCACTTAGAGCTTTTCTGCCTCCTTTTCTCACATGTGAAGACATCAAAACCATGGAGGTTTAGGCTTTGTTTCATTCTTAACAGAGGCCTTATATTAAAAAAAAAAAAAAAAAAGGCACCAAAACAAAACACCAAAATCCAGAGTACCTCCACATGGTCACACACTTCTTAAGACTTTGGTAGAAGCAAAAGCATCAGGAAGCCACTTCATATCCTAAATAGCCCTCAAATATAGACAGAGAGACACTGATAAGCATAAACCACGCCACTCATGGACCCAAGTTTGGCCTTTCCTGCAGTTTCTAGGGCATAAAGTCATAAATTGACCTTCCATAAGTGGAAGGGGCACCCTGATAATGCCCCAACATCATGACAGCCCTGAGCCCAATGCTCCCCAGCCTAGATGAAATACCAGCTAGTGGCAAAGAGGACACAGTGAGTCCCAGGATGATGGGGAAAGCAGCACAACGTGCTGAGCCTTGCTGCTACGGGAAGCTTGGAGGCACACTGATGAGCAGAGCAGTCTATGCACTGCATCTAATTACATTAGAGACCAGAACCCACCATACAGCTGCCCCAACTCCAACATCAAGTCCCTTTCTGCACCCACCCCACCACACCAAGATCAGAAGTAAAGGTAGGTCCTACACAGCAGGAGTTGTCTGGCCTACAAAGTCCCCATAAAGATCCAGACAAGGTTTTCCTCGAATTTGCTGGTCCATTTGTAGCACCACATTGCCATCTGCTGTCTCTTGCCTTCCCTGGCAGCCTCACCAGTAACCAGGGGAAATACAGCAGCAGAACTAATGCAATCTAAGCAAAGATCTTTAAAAGTCAAATAGGTCCACAATCCATCACTTATTTATTTTAATATTTTAATTAACCATTTAAGAAATACAAGACATGAGCTCATGTGTTGGGTTGACTCTGGCAGGACAACAGGTGCTCCCCAAAGCTGCTCTCTCACTGCCCTCCTCAGCTGGACACAGGAGGGAAAAATAATGAAATGCTCTTTGGTCAAGATAAGGATAGAGGGAGATCACTCAGTAATTAGTGTCATGGGCAAAACTCGACTTGGGGAAATGAATTTATTGCCAATCAAATCAGAGTAGAATCATGAGAAATAAAACCAGATCCTGAAACACCTCGCCTCCACTCCTCCCTTCTTCGCAGGCTGAACTTCACTCCTGACTTCTCCACCTCCTCCCACCCAGCAGCACAGGGGGACAGGGAATGGGGGTTGTGGTCAGTTCATCACACTTTGTCTCTGCTTTTTTCCCTGCTCCCTCCTGCAGATGACAGTCCTCCATGAACTTCTTCAACACGAGTCCCTCCCAGTGGCTGCAGTTCCTCACTAACAGCTCCAGCATGGGTCCCTTCCATAGGGTTCAGTCCTTCAGAAATAGACTGCTCCAGGGTCACAAGTCCTATCAGCAAACATGGTCCAGTGTGGGCTCCTCTGCCCATGGGTCCACAGGCCCTTGCCAGGAGCCTGCTCCAGCACAGGCTTCTCATAGCCACAGTCTCCTTTAGGTATCTCCCTGTTTTGGCATGGGCTACAGGAGGATATTTGCTCCACTGTGGACCTCTATGGGCTACAGGGGCACAGCCTTCCTCACCATGGTCTTCACCACAGGCTACAGGGGAATCTCTGCTCTAGTGCCTGGAGCATCTCCTCCCCCTCCTTCATTGGCTTTGGTGGCTGCAGAGTTGTTGTTCCACAGGTTTTCCCCCCCCACTCCTTTTTTAAGCATGTTGCCCCAGAGGTGCCAACACCATTGCTGAATGGCTCAGCCTTGGCCAGCAACAGGTCCATCTTGGAGCCAGCTGCCATCGGCTCCATCAGACACGAGCAGCACCAGCACCTTCTCATAGAAGCCACCCCTGTGCTACCAAAACCTTGCCATGCAAGCCCAGTACAGCTTGCAGGGACATAGTCAAAGCATCACCAACAAAACCAGTGTACAATAACAATATAACTATTACACCTCGGCACATTAGACTGATAGTAGGCACGGGTGTAGCACTTGGAAAACAATACTTTCTACTCCAGCAGTTCAGTCATTGAAGAATAAATCATGCCTCTTCAGCTCATAATGTCTTGTTTTGATCACCTGAACACACTGTTGTATTCTTTTAACTGGCTCCTGAGTTGATGCACCAAGCTCTCTGCAGCAGATTCAGAGGAATATTTTTTTCCAGACAGTTACCTGGGCATGAAAAGCTAGAAAATAAACCTAGCAAAGGGGACTCACTCCTCAGCAGCCACGAACACCATGAGGAATGAAGAAAGAACAATTTCTTTCTTCCCAATTCCAACTAGCCTAACTTGCATGCTGACTGTATACACATCAATCCTTTCTGGAGCTCACAGTGCAAGCTCAGAAGGAAGCAAACAGATGGACAATGACTTATCATTGGGTCAGCAACTTAGAAATTCAGATTCATACAGGAAAAGCAAGTTAGTCATCCAAACAAATAGATATGCACCCTGGGGAGCAGAAAAATTTGGATGGCAATAGAACTAAAATAAAACCTTAAGAAAAATAAAGGTTAGGAGTATGCTGAAGATAGAAACAGATATAAAGTGAATATAAAGAGAAAAGAGCAAAGGCAACACAAAGCAGGCATATACAACTCTCTGAATCCTCATCTCTTGTGTGACTGTTTATAACACAATGAAAGACAGACTGAGATCTTAAAAGCACTGACTACACCAATCCTTGTAACACGCTGACCCTGCTGTTCACCAGCAGCCACAGACTCCCCATGTGGGCACCGTGCTGTGCATATCCACCTTCTGCACATCAGCAGCCAGATGTGATGGGATAGTCAAGATGTATTAAGGTTCAAGATTTAAAATTATTAGGGGGGAAAGGTCATAAAGCAGGATCTCTCCAGCAATAAACAGCTTTTCAAGAATATTTATAAGAGAAATGACTTCAGAGGAAGCAACCTTTGCCAAGGCAGAAGATGGTCTGGATGATCTAATCATCTCTCATGTCAGGGTCAGGTCGTTGCCTCCAGTTTGCATTACACATTACATGTAATACATGGTGTCTAGAAATAGCATATGCACAGCAGGGTATTCTCCTGGACCCTGTTGCTTTCCACCTGTCCAGAAATTGTTTGCCAAATCCACAGATGCAAATTCTGGTAAGTCAAAGGCTAGGAAGAGGACATAGGGATAAAGAGCTTGTTTCTTGTTCAGCAAGAGGACAGGTATAAAACACTGAAATATTGCTGGTATTTACCCTTCATAGAAGGCGGGGGGGGAAGACCAAGAAAAAAGAGAGCCACAGGAGTATTAAGTATTCTCCCCAGGAGCATATGAGGCATCTGGATTACACTTGGCAGTGAAAGACAGTTACACTACTCCCTGCCCTCCTTCCATCTCCTTGGTAAATTTATGAGGATGAGCTACTTATTACTCTGGCTGCTATTTCCCACTCCTCCACACAGTGACAGCTCCAGAAGAGCACACAGCTTCACTTGGAAACAAAACCAAGGCAAGACCCAGCCCAAAATCAACATTGGCATCATTCAATTAGAGGCAGAGAGGCCTCGAGGTTTTCCAGATGGAAGTTGCAATCATAATTAAAGCAAATTTATTGTTTTGATAAGTGGCATTGATACTCAGTGCCTTGAAGAAAATATTAGTCAAAGTGATACATTTTTAAAATACAACCTGTTTTGATTAGACTTGGCTTCAGCCTTTCTCCATCAGTCAGAACTCCTGTGTTTTCCTCTTAAATCCTACAGAGCTGTCTCCTTACAGATTTTAGGAGCTTGAACAACAGAAACCAGAGCAGATGTAGGTTGCACATGTAATGGAGCCTCACACTTCAGTCCCCAACACAGGCAGAAATACCACAGTATTACAATACATAAAAATTTAAAATTATTTTAATTATTAAAATACATAGTTTGTGCTGGAAGGGACCCTAAAAACTCATCTAATCCAATCCCCCTGCCATAGGCAGGGCCACCTCCCACTAGACCAGGTTGCTCAAGCCCATCTAACCTGACCTTGAACACTTTCAAGGAGGAAGCATCCACAATGCCCCTGACATTTCAGCCTGCCTCCATCAGTACTTTATTTCCTCCTGATACCATGGAGCTGTGCTCCATGCAGGAGCAGAAATATCACTGAACAGCCAAAGAATAAAAGTGTCAAAAACATGAGAAATATTTCAGTTCTGAAACTGATCCCAGCCCAAGCATCGTGACTTGATACCAAACACTTTTGGGTTCAAGCACATATATTATTACAGTTATTTCAATTTAACTCAAAGGAATAGATTTTAAATATGTGAATAGCTTGAAAAGAAATATTCTAAGTCTTCTGATCACCATGAGTCTACAAACCCCACCTATTTCATAAACTCAGTGAGAGGCTCCAGCATCTGGTGACATCCCTTGGCTCACCAGAAGCACAGAACAGAGCAGTTAAAGGTACAGTTTACTCATCATTGCTGTGAGACAACCTGTCCACCTTCCAGTTCCATTTAGCACTGCAGAGAGGTAGGAGCCTCCAGTTCCAGCTGTGTCAGCCATGGCAAAACTGCTGGGGAATTAATCGCTGGTATCACTACAGGCAGAAGTTAAGTAACATATGCATCAACTCCCTTCTCCCCATTTATTATCCAGGAGAAGCAGAACTAATTAAATATCAGCTTCAAATGGCCAATTCTTTCAGCATGAGGGAGATTGTGAAAAATCACATTCTCCCATTAACTTCCCATGCAGTACCAGAAGAGCTGAGTGAGAAACCCACCAGCCTGAAGACATTTTCTCTTCCAATTTACATTTTAATGGCAGAACAGAGGACTTATTGCTAAGTGCCAGGAGCTGATAGAGCTGTGCACATTCTGAGGGTCTAATAAATGCACTGACCCATATTTTTCACATTTTATGGGACAGTGGGGAAAAACTGCTGCAAGAGCTCATTTGCAGCCATGGTAATTACACTTTCTGTGGGAAAACAGAGGAACTTGTCACAGAGAGCTACTTGCAGATGCGTTTGTGGGATGGTTTAATATACTAGAAGGATCCCAGGTTCTCCCAACAGCTGAAGCACTGGGCTCTGTGGTGGTCACGGTCAGATCTTGACCCTTCTGGCCATCTAGACCACTTATAAAGGCTATCAAGTCAGTAGAGCTTTACTGGGTGAAGAAAACACATCTGACCTGAGCTTTCTTGTGTAATTAGGTCCTTCCAAATAACTCTAACAAGCTACAGAGGAGTTCACAAATAGTTCTCATCTGTGGCACTCGTTCTCTCTCACCTTGCATTGACACTGCAGCTACTGGATGGGTTGTTTCTCCTCCTCTTATCACAGCAGGGAAAGATTCAGAGCTGAAGGGAGCCCTGTGCTGCCATCCTGCTCACCAGCTTTCTAAAAGCAGAGCAGCTAAGCAATTTGAGGAACGTTCGCTTTCATCACATACCTCAGAGCCCTTCAAGCCATGTCTTGTGGCAGAGAAGAGAGGCTGAAGATGACCTTGGTACCTGTGAAATAGGTAAGAAAATGAACTATGGAACAGACAACAGACTTGCTTAAAGGTAACCAGAGGGTAAAAGAGTTGGTTAAAGGAGGGGTGGGTTTGTCCTCTCTTCCATGCAGCCTGTGTGGCTCTTCCAGAGCTCACCAGCCAACCTGGGCCTGCAGAAACCTTCCAAAACTCTAGGAACAAATCCCTCAGAGATGCCCTGTGCATACTCCCATGCCTGTGCTGATTAATCAAGGCACCTCCAGAGCAAGGCTGCAACTGTGACATGAGCTTTCTCAACAGCTTCCTTATACCACACACTAGAGTTCAGTCTAGGTCCCTATCCAAGCCTGCATCCCTGAACATCCATGGACTCCAACTACTAAACACCATTGCACTGGAAGCAGATGAATCCCTGGCTTATCTTATTTTGGGATCTCGAGAGGGAAAAACAAGCAGCACCCTTGGCTATTGTAACTGATCCCAGAAGTATCAGTTGCAGTAGTCACCTTCAGATAAGTTTTAACAGTGTTTATTTTCAAGAGCTGTGATTTATACACCATGAAGATACCAAAAGCTTTAAGATTTGTCAAGTTCAACCTTAATTTATTTGGGTTTGATACCAAAAATCTTACTAAGGACTTGGAAACCTTCAAAATTTGTTTCTTTCCATCTGCTGCAGTTTCAGCCATACTTCTCATGGCTCCAGGCTGCTGCATTCACTAAAGAGAAACGATGCCAAACAGGCTGACAACAGTTTTATCTCACAAGAGATGTTCTCCTGGATCATAACTGCTTTGGATCTAAATTATTATAGTTTATATTTATAAAGCTATCCTCCATAACCCCAATCTCACACCTTAAAAGCCAATTTACTGGCCTGTGTTATGTAGCTGAATACCAAAAGAAAAAGGGCAAGAGTCAAAGTGAAAAAATAACAATTTAGCTCACATAAAGTGATTGTATTATCCTGACATTTCATTGACTCTTTAAAATGAAAGAGCACTGAGACTGATATCTTTATTGACTAGGTTGGTGTCCTTTCAGTATCAAACTAATGAACATTCGTATTAAGCTGGCCACATATTTATGAATACCCCACAGCCTAATAAATTGTTACAAAGCCCTGAAAGTTTACATAGATAAATAGAAATGTCTGGATAATATTGCACAAGCACCATAAAATAGACCTTTATTCATTCAAATCACAAGCCCACTAAAATAAAACCCAGTGCTTGTTTTAGGACTTTGCCCTCATGGCAAACTTTTTTCCCAGCCCTTTCTCACTACTTGTTGACTCAGCACAGCAAGATACTCCACAGATATAACCTCTACTTACCAATAACTGATTTTTCATTAGAGAGCAATAGGTTTAAGGTATAGAACAAAAAAATACAGAGAGAAAGTTCAGCAAGAGGCAACTATAGAGACAGCTTAACAATAAAGGGAGAAGAAAAGTTTCCCCTGCCACAGAGAAAAGGTGCACCAGCAATTTCCTAACTGCCTCGTGGCTCCTTCCAAGAGAGAAGCAATGAAGTGTTATCCTGTTCAGAAGAGACACATTTACATTAATCTCTTACCAGAAGAGCATGAGAGAAAGGAAAAGCAGCTCAGTCTGGTTATCTCCTCTCCCAGACCTCTACCTGAGCTAAAACAGACCACACACACACCAGCCCTTTCCGATGATCCATCTCCCATCAAACACTTGACCTGAAAGCTCCTTGGAGCAGGAATAGAAGTCTTAAACACTTACATTATTTTTGAGAGGCTGCCAAAAAAATTCATCATCTGTTTCACACAGTGTCCACCAGAAACACAGGAAAGGAAACTGAAAATAAGTTGTCAAGCTGTATCGTATCCCTTCTGTGCCCAGCTGCTCTACTGCAATCTCCAGTAAGAAGCACTGACCTTTAGAGTAAAAAAAAATCCAATTTTCACCCAAATGAAGCCAAGGTTTTCAGCAGCACTAGTGGGGGAAGAAAAAGTTGGTTCCCGCTACAAGCAGCAGGAGCTGAGGACTCGCTAGGCTGCTCTCACACACAGTACATGAATGAATACCCCCAAACCTCTGGACAAAGTTACATAGAGCAAGAATTAGAGCTTTCCTCTGAAACTGTGCCTTGACAAGTAAAATATTTAACCAGGAAACACATCTCTAGAAACTGCTATGTTACCAGAACATGGCACCTTGGGACAAAAGCCTTCTCTAAAAAAAAAAACCTATGTGGGAGAGATAGGGAAACAGAATTACAACAGATTGCCAAAATACCTCGATCCCACTGTAACACTGAGTTCGGTGCACTCAGTCATTACACACACAACTCCAGATGGGGAGGACATAGAAAATGGCCAAAGACCAGCAAGAAGACAAGAGTAAATGTATTTGTAGTCCCTGCTATCAATGTATATTTACACCCAAAACATCCTCTGTAATCTCTTCACATGATCATAAAATGGTTTGAGTTGGAAATGACCTTGAAGATCATCTAGTTCCAACCTCCCTACCATGGGCAGGGACACCTCCCACTAGACCAGGTTGCTCAAAGCCCCATCCAACCCGGTCTTGAGCCCCTCCAGTGATGGAACATCCACAGTTCCCCTGGATAGTTCCAGAGTCTCACCACCCTTGTAGTGAAGAGCTTCTTTACAATTTCTAATCTAAATCTACCCTCTTCCAGTTTGAAGCCATTAACCTTTATCCTATCACTACAAGCCCTTGTAAGAAGTCATCCCCAGCTTGCTTGTAGGCCCCCTTCAGATACTGGGAGGTCCCTTCCATACTACACTCTTTCCTCTAAATAACTCCTAAACCAATTTTGTTCCTATAAATTATTTCTAGCCACACCAAGGACGCTGCAACAACTAAGTCTGACCATGACTGACCTGGAGTGGATTTGATGCTTAGCTCTACGCTTCCATTTGCTGAGCAGAGCTCACTAGAGCCCTCCTTATTGCTGCTCATCCCTCCAACTTCCTTTTCCTAACAAAGTTTCTCATACTGCTTTACTAGGACACAACAGCAATCTGGAGGTGCTTACACAAGCTCCTAACCCCGTTAGCCATGCTCACTCAAACACAACATGCTGTGGCTCATAACCAAATTCATTAGCATCAGCTCATTGACTTCAAGGAGAACCAGACCAAGGGTTCTCCCAAGAGCTCATTGCTCCTGAAATCTACACCTTTCCAGAACACATAAACCCAGACTCCATGAGGATATTAATCTGTGTAACCTCACTGAATCCAGTTGAACACATTGCAAGGGGAATCCAGGCCACTATCTTGTTTACAGCCAGGATATACAAAGCCATCAGGACAGAGCTAGTGTATTTCAAAAGATGTTACTTGTATTTTTAAAATAAGACATTCCAAACTTTTCCTTTTTCTTCCTCTCCCACTACAGCTTTGCACCTTTAGATCAGACTTGCTACTTTTTTTCCTGTTTACACCAGAATTATATTTATATATTAATAACTGCATTGACCACAGCGAGAAATTGAAGAGGTGATGCTGCCAGCCAGCACTTGTGACCCAGTATGAAGAAGAGCTCCAGCACCCACCAGGATGCAGCACAAATTTGGGTGCTGGTGGTATCCACAGCATCATGGGCACGGAGGGAGGTAGGGGTGGAGGGGACGAACAGGGACACTACAACATGTGACAACAACACTCTCAACATAGGATCTGCAGAATGATCTCTGCCAGACACAGCCACCATCGCAGCCACAGGGCTTCCAGGGGTCGGGTGCATCTACAGAAGTTTCAGTCACCATTTAAATAGCTGGAAAACCAGTAAAATCAATCCCTTCCTCCCATCTATGACCCCATAGCAAAGACACAGACACATCCAAGCATCCATCTGCACTAGCATGTGCAAGCATGAAGCTACACACAGATGCACTCTCAGATGGAACCATTTAAGCCCTAAGCGAACCAAAACACTTTTTTAAAGAAAAAAAATACTTCTTGACATCATCCCATAATTAATTTCAAATCTGCTGAGGACAGAAAACATTTATAGCAGAACAAGATTTAATTGGTAAAGAACAATCTACATGGGGCTTTTTGACCAAACATCAGAAAACTTATCAACTAAAATAATTTGAGCTTAATCTCTCAAACAGTGTGCACTTTTTTTCTTGCTTGATTTGATGGTCTCATATCACAATCTGATAACAGGCCTTTGGCCTGGTACCCCACTGACCTCCCAAGTGCCTCAAGAGCAAATACCTGTTTCATTAAAAAAACTCAAAGATTCCATTCCAGAATTACTTTTTTTTAATTTGAATCAAAGTCTAGATAGTCTCAAACTTAAAACAGATGTATTTAGAGGTTGCAAAACAAAGCTAAAACCGAGAAAGATCAGCTAAAATAAACCCACTGCATTTTTTGTCCAACCTCAAAATATTGAGTTAAGAAATTTAGGGTTTTACGCTAAATGGTGAGCCATAGAAGGAACAAAGTATGAAAGTTCTGGCTGCAGCAAGGGGAATTTCACCCAGAAAGCTTTTTAGCAAGACAGAAAAAAAACATGCTTGAAAAATAATTCATTTAAAAAAAAATCCAAGAGTACTTAAAAAAAGTCATGGAAGAGCACAAAGCGATTCAAATTTACCCCAAAACTGACTTCACAATATTTAACATTATGAATCAAAATTCCAGCACCTCTACAGAAGATTATAGCTGCCATTAAATCAGGCCTTGTAACACCCCCCAAGAGTAAATCCTTTCCACGGGGGAATTAAGTCATTGCATAACGCAGCACTCTGCTGGTCTCTAATAGTTTTAAGTAATATTTCTGGAAGTCCAGCCTCAGAGGGACAGCTTCACAGACAGGGCCCATAAAATGGTGACAAGGCTCTTACTGGGAATAAATAATAGTGACTATAGCATGAAAACAACAGCAGCCTACACACCACTTGATAAAGAGCCCCTGTGAGGAAGCTCCAGCCCTTTACAAGCATGCTGGATAACTGGTAGTAATCACATTGTGAACCAGTTTAATTCACCCGGAAAAGTGGGTTTTCTCCTTTCAAGAAAGTCTTTCTGCAGTTAAGTAGTTGCAAGCAAAGCTACTGGTCTCTGAAAAAGCAAGACGTATTCCAGCTAAAAAATACCTGAATTTAGACATATTGTTTTCAAACCATTTAAGAATTCCTAGCTTGAAGTCAACATGCCCTCACTAAAACATCCTTTTTCACCCAAACCAGTCTATAACAAGCACTTGCTTACCTGGCCTCTGCCTAGGACACAGCATGTTGATCCAGGGAAAAGGTCTCACCAAAACCAGCCAAAATTTCCACAGCTAAAAGCCAGGCTCTTCTCCCTTTATAGACACAGCACTCTGAGGCTTTGCAGGTGGGCTCCACCCTGGGGCAAACTCAGCTTAGATGCTGGGCAAGAAGAGGTACCTGAAAGCAAGTGGGTGGCCCTCAGGAGCACAGGGCATCTGGAAAGGCACAAAACAAGAGCAAGAAGCAGCAAGAGACCCAAGCTGCTTGCTGTAGGACAGCAGCTCTGAAGTTCCCCTGTGTGAAAATCACAGTTCTGCTAACACAGTTATGAAAATAAGTGCTGGTGCTGTGGTCTCAGTGTAAAATCTGAGACAGGGATCAAAAGGCATGAAAAATACCAGAAGAGAGAGGTGTTTTTTTGTTTGGTTTTTTTTTGTGTTTTTTTTTTTTTTGGTTGGTTGGTTTGGTTTGGTTTTTTGTTTGTTTTGGGTTTTTTGTTTGTTTGTTTGTTTGGGGGGTTTTTTTTGTTTTTTTTCCCCCTGGAAATCAGAACAGCTTTGTCATCTCGTTAGGGCTGATTGCAGCATGATTTGTGCCAGGCAAGAGAGTTCAGTGCTGCCCTGACACCACTCCAGGTGCTTGGTTTACTCTGAGATGAAAGTGATGGCATAAAGCAAAGCTTTACTAGATAAGGGCTTCATCAAAGCATCAAGGATGATCTTCCTTACCACCAGCACACTGTTTTTAGAGATTAGGAAGAGCACAAGCAGCAAGGAGTCAGGTTTCATCCGTCTGATGTCCCAGACCCTCCCCTGGTTTCATACAGAGGACTTGGTTTAACTCAGGACTCCAGTAAGTTTTTGCTAGCAAGGCACCCAAATTCTCCTGTAGATTTAGCCCTCAGCATCCTAATTAAAGAAGTGGATGCTTTTTATGGCCTTATGTCAGCTTGGAATAATTTTTCTTAGTTATTTAAAACAGCTGCTCTTCTGGTTAGTACACTAAGCATTTATTTTCTCTTATAGCAGTGTCAAACTGCTTCATTTCAGCACAGACAGGACACTTAGCTTTACAAAATAAATCTGTGCTAAGTAGAAGCAGAAGCAAAATGGAACAAATTTTTTGGCATTTTTTAGCAGTGCAACATAATGAGACAAAGCAGCTCCTCAATCATTTCATTCACTGTTGTTCTGATACAGCATGAAAAATGCGGAGAGCCCTATAGAAATTAGGGCTTTTTATACTACTTCAAAACTTCCTACAGAATGGTTTGCTTCAGTTACAAGTTGTTGCAGCAGAACATTTCACCAGAGTACACCACAGCAGTGAGGTCACAAAGGCCATTTGAAAAAAAGAAAAAAAAAAATAAAACCAAAAGCTTTTAAAATGGAAAATTTCTTGGATTTAAAGGGTTGGGTTTTGAAATGGTCTTGGGGAAGCTACCTGGGAGCAGGCAGGAAAGGGTAAAGCCCATGTTGCAGCTGGTGAGATCTGAGGCTGTGTGGTACCCAGCTGGGCAGCAGCTCTGCCCATCTCCTTCCCTTCAGCCCTCCTGCAGATCTGCTGTGTTTAAAGCTCTGAAACCCTCAGAGCAGGGAGGTCTCCTATGGCTTTAAAAGACAGAAAATGCCTATGGAAGCACCAGCAGGCTCTGCTGGTAAAAGGAGGAGGTGTATATATTCGTTTGTGCTGAAATTTTCAACTAATTTGGGGCAGCTTTTAAGCTCAGTTGTGGACTGATACAATTAATGGTACTTGGTTAGCCATCTGTTACAGGGGCCGTATGGGAAGCAGCAGGAAGGCACAACAAAAGAACTGAGGGTGTTGTGGCAGCAAGAATACAAAATTTTTTTTACAACTTCTTGGTTTTCCTCTATCTTTAACGGTTGCCAAGGAATTTGTAATCTGAAATCTGCATCTTTTCTACACTTAACACCCTGGATTTGAACTATGTAGGAACTAACTTGGATGAGGGACCAAATGAAGTACCAACCTTTTGACAAAGCCAACACACGTCCCATTTGAATGTCTGATATTGAAAGGGGGCTGCAAAGATGATGGGTTGAGGGACCCTTTACATTTACTGCATAGATAGGATCAGCATCTTAATTTTTTGTTTTATCTTAAAATTTTATAGCAGTTCTCTGTTGTTAATTTTCTTGCTGGATAAAAAAAGTCTCAGGAACTCTTCATCTTGGTGGCACGTAAAAAGAAGATATTAGGGATATGATTTATGATGGTATTTAAATATAGTATGGAAAGAACCATGGCAATATAAGCAAGGAAACCAAAGCCAATGGGAACAGGAGCCTAATTCACCCTGTCCATGTTGGGATCAGATCCAGCATTCACCAGATCATGAGGAAAATGTCCCAGGCCTGAGAAGACAAGTAAATTCCAGTGACACTGCGGTCTAACTTTAGGACTTGAGTTTTATTTCTTTAAAAAAAGAGTGATTGGACCAATTTTGTGTGCCATAATTAATATGCCTAAGGTGGTGTAAAGTCGCTATCATGAGAGAAGGTGCATTCAGTAAGGAAATACATCCAACCTGACACCCACAGTATTTAACGCCACACTTTTATTTCACAAGATTCAGCGCCATTTTGGTAAAACAGCTTTTTAACAACATGTCCACATGTCTGCAGGACCATCACAATTCCTTAGGACTTGTGCGAGTGTCAGAGTCTGCTCCCAGCTGCCTCCTCCTCTTCCTCTTCCTCCTCCTTCCCCCAGCTGAGGGCCAACCCCACAGCAACAGCTGAATCAGAAACAGGGGGTTCTGAGCAGCCTAATAACGTGGATTTTGAGTCTTTCAGTTACTTTTGAAACTATGAGATATATTTTTGCCTAAGGACAATATTTTGGGTTTTCTCATACTGATCACACAGCTCTAATATTATTTTAGACGAACCTTTAGATAATTAATGACCCAAGACTAAAGCACTAGGCAATACTGATTCAATCATAAAATAACTTTAAATCTTTTCATATGGTTTCAAGACACCTACTCTCTGGTTCACCTCTATAAATCAAACTCCTCCATCTTTACCAAAACCAATGGTTATCAGGTTCCCAGAAGACTTCTGACCACGCAAGGTCCACAGGAGCCGGCCCGATGAAAACAAAAGTCAGACCATGAGTTTCATCACATAATTTGAACAGGCTAATTACAAACCTGAAGGTTGTAACGTGATCCCCTCCCCACACCGATCCTGCTGGCATTTGGAGGATGGTTTCTCTCAGCCATCACCCACCTGTGTGAAGGACACGGCGCTTCTTGGAGCTGCTAGTTCAGACTAATCTGTGTTTTGCCAGGGGCGATAATTTTATTACAAGATCACAAACCTAGCCACTAAACCAACACGCAAACATGATGCTCACTGCTCCTCTTGCAGGCAAAGGTGGGTTTCCCAGTAACCTCTTTGCCCTCCAACTCTATATCAGGATCTCAAAGATGTCTGGATACAGAAGAAACCCTGTGAAGATGCTGTCGTCCTCGGCACTGACGTAGATCCCGTTCCAGTCCCGTGCAACCTCCAGCCACACCTGGTCGCCCACACTCAGCTTCAGGATGGTCAGGAAGGATGCCTGGTCAATCTCCTGGCCGTAGAGCGTCTCCCGGGCTTTGGCCACCTTCCTGCTGCGGGCGACGAGGCTGATGCGGGCCGGGCGCCCTCTCACCGTCAGGTGGTAGGCAAAGACATAGGCCCCAGGCACGCTGCAGTTGAACTTCCCAGTGGAAGGGTTGTAATCTTCTTGGTCGTTGTACAAGATCTTGTCAAATCTGATGGGGACGTTGGGCGGAGGGAAGGGCTTGGACAAGCCGGCGCTGAAGGCGGACCGCGGGAGCTTCGCGGGGTCCCCTCGGGCGCCCTTTGGGCCGCGCGAGCCTTTCTTTCCCGGGGCCCCTCGGCTGCCCTTGCTGCCGGCAACACCCTTGGGCCCGGAAGGCCCCGTAGCACCGGCGGGTCCCAGGTCCCCTTTTTCACCCTTGTTTCCTCGCTCGCCCTTTTCTCCCTGGTTTCCATCCACCCCCTGCATCCCCTGAATGCCCATCTCCCCTTTGCTCCCTTTTTCTCCCTTTGACCCCCCTTCCCCTCGTTCACCTTTTGCACCTCTTCCCCCCGGCTCCCCACAATACCCCTTCTCCCCTGTGTCCCCCTTTTCCCCTTTGTCACCCTGTTCTCCACCCACTCCCGGGTCTCCAGCATCCCCCTTATCTCCCTTGTCTCCTTTGGTCCCATTCTCACAAGTGTCCCCTTTGGAACCCTTTTGTCCCTTCAGTCCAGGGAAACCATAGTTGCCTTTATTGCCTTTTACTCCAGCTTCACCTACGAAAAGGACAAGGTAGGGGGAAAAAAACATTGAAAACGTTAGTATTGGATAGCAGGACTAGGGCAGGGATCATCCCCCTGGACTCAGCACTGGGGAGGCCACACCTTCAATCCTGGGTCCAGTTTTGGGCCCCTCGCTACAAGGACATTGAGGGGCTGAAGCGTGGCCAGAGAAAGGTAACAAAGTTGGAGAAGGGTCTAGAGCCCAAGTGTGGTGAGGACCATCTGAGGGACCTGGGGGTGCTGAGCCTGGAGCAACAGAGGCTCTGGGGAGACCTTCTGGCTCTGACAACTCCTTGACAGGAGGCTGGAGCCATGTGGGTTTTCAGGCTCTTCCCCCAAGGAACAAGCAATAGGACAAAAGGGAATGGCCTCAAGTTGTGCCAGTGGAGCTTTAGGTTGGCTATTAGGAAAAATGTCTTCCCTGCAAGGGCTGTCCAGGGCTATGCCAGGCTGCCCAGAGCAGTGGTGGAGTCCCCATCCCTGGAGGGGTTTCCAAGCTGTGGAGATGTGGTGCTGAGGGACATGGGTTAGTGGGGACATGGCAGTGCTGGGGGAATGGTTGGGCTTGATGGTCTTAAAAGGTCTCTTCCAACCAAAACAATTCTATGAAGGGGCATCACCAACAGCAAACTGAAAAGTCAGGGCAATGTTCCTGCTTTTCCCAGCCCATGTTACATACCTTGCAGCCCAGGTTTGCCTGGGTAACCTGGGTTTCCACTTACTCCTCGCTCGCCTTGCCCCCCTTTGGCTCCTAGGACATTTCACCATTAATATACTGTTGGTGGTGGTGTCTGCAGCACAGCAATCATTACACAGAAGATGACTGGTACCATTTTGCACATGTCCCTCATTTCATTAATAAACCAGATATAAGCAATGTGTGTTTTCAAGAAATGCCTTCAGAAATCTGGGCTGCATCCCACAGCACCAAGCACCACCACAATCAACTGCATTTCTCTTGAGTGTTGGATTACTTACTAATCAGCACCTCGTTGGGAGGTGGTTGCTGCTGTTTAATGGCAAGATGGAGGAGACGACAGCTCTGTATTTCTCACTCCAGGACTGACAAAATTCTTGTTCAAGAAGTGAATCATAGCCTAAGAAACTGGAGTGATGGAAGTGGGCAGCACACTGCTGCTGGTAGCCCCTTCATCAGCTTTGTTATGTGTTTCTCCATGACAAAAAGCAGCCACAGAACCTACCAGTGGTGGGTGGCAGCAAGACAGAGCTGCTCCAAGCCTGAAATGAAGGGCAGGGTTTCCTTACACTGACTACGGATGGATAACTGCTCTCCATCTTAGCTGAAATAATTTTGCCTCAGATACTTACACAGAAATACAGCTTCTACATCCGCATGTAGCTTCCATGGTGGTTTTTGCCTACTTATCTCCCCAACCCAAAGCAAACTGAACTCAGTTTTTAAACTCCCACTCAGAATGAGGAGTTTCGAGTGATGTCTTTATGAGCAGTTGCTCCTATACTGCCTGCACATAGGCTCCCACCATCTAAGCTATTGTCCCTGCACTAGTGTTGGCTACATCTCTCAAGGTGTCAATCCATATCAGCATGCTCTGTTTCCTTTGAAAAATATGCTTTTCCTATGGTTTTCTGGTATTCAGTGAGGACAACATCATCTGATTCTGAAATAGCAGTTAGTCTGCTTTACCTCGTTCTCCTTTAGAACCTTTTGGACCCTGAGGACCTGGGGTTCCTGGCAGCCCTTGCAGACCAGCATCTCCTTTCTCACCCTTGGGACCTGGAACATAATCACATCAACAAAATCAGCTCCATAGCTGTACTGGTTTGGGGGGTGGTGGGGGGTGGTGGCTGGGATTGCAGGG
>NW_008606455.1:0-8988 GCF_000691845.1 Merops nubicus
GCCACCACCCCCCCACAAACCAGTACAACTGTTATGCTGGATGCTAATTAGCAGCATGCATTACGACACGATGGGAGGTCCTTCCACTGCCAGCTAAGGTGAAAGTTGGTTGGGGAGAACAAAGGATGTTCTGGCAGTTAAAGCAGAGAAATGGCTGCATTGTGGAGATCTGGCTTTGATTCTCAGTACATCCACAGGGTTTTTTTGTGGCCTTAAATTGTGTAATTTCTTGGAAATTCAGCTCTCTATAGAAAATTATATTTTTTTTGCCGTTACCTACTGCCTCTCTAATTGAAGTACAAATTCTTTGTGGCTCAGACCATTTTCCAAGCACACAGTGGTATGTAGGCATCTCATGCCAGGAATCCCATCAGGGCCTGATGCTGGCAAGAGAACTAAGTAGTTAAAGGCATTTTTATTTCTATGTTTGGGATCTATCATAGAGAAGCTAACTTCGCTCTGGAAACTGCACCTGATGAAAACACTTTCTCATCTGCTGAGAGCAACCCTTACTGTCTGTTAAATCATAAGAATTTGAACTATGCCTTACAGACCACAATTTGAGACTGACACCTTCTAAACGCTTTCTTTCTTTTTCTTTTGTTCTTTTTTTGTGCGTAAGTGCCTTTTTTTTTTTTTTTTTCCCCACACTGGCAAGATTCAGTGTGGTAAACGTCAGAATTAATGACACAGTTTGATGATCTGCCCAAGTGGCAAACATTGGCTGAAACACATCATAAGTGTGTTTACTTTCATTTTTTTTTTCTTTGAAAACAGTGTTTTCTAATTCTCTGCATGAAGATTTCTAAACTGACAGATCAATTCGCAATAGGCACTATTTTGTTTAGACTTTCTACAATGTGAGAAGGCACCCTAGCATTAAATTTCCCTGCTTTTACCTTGTAATTAAGACACATTTAGAAATAGACTAGCTGGCCTATCACAAAATAAATTTCTCCCTTTTTAATTGAATTATCTTTCATATAATTTTCACACTAGTGTTAGCTCTTGACTTATGTAGCTTTATTCCTGATTTGACAACAAAGCACACAAGAAAAATCAAGTTCAATATGTTCCAGAGGAAATTTCACCTTAGCAGTTCAACACGATAACTTGATTTCAAATGAAGTGCAGCATTTTCCTGGCTGCATTGCCCACATCCTTAAAATTCTTGTTTCTGTCCTCAGATGATCCTTTGTAAGGCAGGAAAAAGAAGGTAGGACAGAGCTGCAAGAGACATATGTCAGAGTAAAAGTTGCCCTTGACATTTACTATCTTTTTTATTACTGGGGCAAAAATTTAACTGCACTGGAAGGATTTGCTCATTCCAGCTCCTCAATAACCTACAAATCAATGTCACAGTGTTCTGAACTATACAAGGGTAAACTTCACACAATATTCTATACTGGCTTCCTCACCACCATCACTCCCATCACCTAGAGGAAACAAATACTAGTCTACAACCATTAGGTCCAAGACACAGTCTGAGAAATAGATCCAACTTGTGCATGGCTGGGTGACAAATGAAATCTGTTGTACGCCATGCTCATATGGGAGACCCTAAGAAAAAATATAATGACCTGTCCATGTTATTAAGGAAAATAGAAGCTGTGACTGACTTTATACACTAAGAAATGAAATGTCATGTTTCCCAGTAGAGATTCAATGATGAGTCATGAAACACGGCCTGATGATGCTTGTGATAACAGAAGCCCTGGGAGGTCTGTTCTGTGGCTTTGAGTAGTTGAACACCATGCACAATTGAAATAATACTAGGGTGATATATACTGTGTGTTCTTTATGGAGAGATTCATTTGTTTGCATGGTGTCAGAAGCACTTACTATATAACAATATTTCCATATTCTGCTTCCATTCCTATTCTTTCAGATTTAAGAGCTTTAAGATTTAAGGGTTTCATGGGTATCTCTTTTCCTTACAAATATTTATTAAAAGTACAGTACTCTAAATGCCATTAGGATGAAATTGTTTAATAATGCTGCCTATTAATTTTGTAATTTTATCTTGTTGTTGGGTCAGGACTCACTCTTGCCTATCTGCTCATGTTCAGGATGGGACAAGATTACTGTGAAATCAACAGTGACATTTCAGGGTTGCTAAAATGCTACAGTGAGTGGATTAGAGACATCTGGCAGACTACTAATAATTTCAAGCATGTAGTGACATTTGCCAGCACAGCAAATATACTTTTAATATTTATTTTGGTAAATCTGCTTCACCAAAGGAAAACATGAGAATTTCTAAGCTAAAATCTCATCCTTGCTTAACTGTGACTCTAATACTACACTGTGATAAGGACAGGTCCATATTGTTTCGGAATAGCTTTACTGGCTTTCTTCAAATGTCACTGGATCCAGAAGATTTTGGCACAAACTCCACTTAGAAGATAAAGAAATTCTACCTAATCCTTCTCATGTAAATACTCTTGAGAAAACTTGCTTTTACCTGCTTAGAAGAAGAGTTATGTCTTGTCTTGATACTTGAGTAAAGCATGGTGACATAATCTTGCAAGATGACTGATCACCCTACTTCCACCTGACACAGTGCAGGTGCACACTGCCCAGGAGACAAGTCAAAAATCTCAAGGGTCTAAACTACTTGAAATGCTACTTTATTTAAATTGCATACCTTTGATTTTCAGAAATACTGTGGTGAGTAACCTGGATGATGAGTCTCCAGAGACCTGTTTGGAAAACGCTGAGAGACTTACGAATGCTTTTCAGAATTAGGCCTGTCTTCTTGTTACTGCAACCTGTGACTCCAGAGAAATTAGCTGGCTCTAAAGGCACCTGATAGTAGTCCTATGTTACTTGCAGTTCTTTCTCTCTGCAAAGATTTACATCCACAGTGATACTTCATGATAAGGAGCCTACAAGAAACCACAATCAGTAGATGCTTTCACAGTCCCTA
Source organism: Merops nubicus (assembly GCF_000691845.1). NCBI lineage: Eukaryota > Metazoa > Chordata > Aves > Coraciiformes > Meropidae > Merops > Merops nubicus. The sequence goes on from NW_008606455.1 coordinate 2,930, forward strand.
GGGATCTCAGAGAAGGCATGACTGGCCTAGGATTGTAGAGTGGTGGCTCTTTGCCACTTTAGGAAAAAGTTTCTCTCTCCCTCCAGCCTTACCTGCACTACTGTAACACTTATAGCATATGTGTGCTTTCTTGGAAACAAAACACATTGAAGATGTAGCTTTTACATGGAGTATGTTCAGTAAGGTCAAATTTTACTCCGATTTTGGGTTATTAATTTCTTTTTTTTTATAAAACAGCTTTTTTTAGCAATCAAGACTACAACTAACTATGGGCTGGAGCAACAGGTTAGGATGAGTTGAAGACAGGATGGCAGGAGCTTGAGCCTGAAATGGCTTTTTTTCTGCCAAGTTACAGTAGGAAAAAACAGTAGGCTTCTGAGCATAAATCATCAGTCTTATGATCAGCTGAAAACAACTTGAGCATATTTCTTGAGCATTGTGCATTTATACTCATGGCTTTTGCTTTTCTCCATAATGAGAATTGGCTTTAAATTCTAGATCTTCCTCTTAGGTTGAAGTGGCATGTTTTCATTGCTCCTCACATCTGTGGGTCATGCTGTATGTATATTTGGCAAAGCGATATGGTAATTTCTTCTGGCATTATTGTTAAAAGTAAATGTTAAATTTCTAAAGGCACCAGCCTCTGGAGTCCTGTAATAATACAGAGTGTGAGTGGTTTATTTTGAGGGGAAACTAAAAAAAAAATAAAATTCTAGTGTTTCCTGTTTCAGCATCTTTGTAAAAAACATCCTTAAGGATACTTTCTTAACTCAATTTCTTCTTGAACCAGCATGTGCTGCCACAACCTCCTCAGGCCTGTAACTAGCCAGAACCAATCAGGTACTCACACTGATTTAGCAACAATTCTGCAGGACAACCCAAAATAAACGGAACTCATGTGACAGAACAGAAGCACACTGTAGCTATGAGCTGATTGTGAAGAAGATGATGGAGGTAGGCATAGCTGCATACACCTAGTCTGAGTAGGGGACCAGTTGGAGTCTGCAAGAAAGATATGCGTAGTGAGATGGTTTCACACTGAGAACCAACCCACACCTGAAAGAACTGGAACAATGCAACATAAGGAAGGAAAAATATTGCAAAATTGGTATGAACACTATAAACCACTAAAATACTGTCCACATGCGGAGATACATCAGTATTGCTCTGCTCCAATACTGAGACAAGACACCTACCCAACCCTACACGCAGACATCCTAGAGCTGAGGTTATTGCAAAAGGGGGAGAAAATTGTTTATGCGTAACATGCAGGCATATTTTATTCTACTCTAGAGGTGAAGAGTGACTTCACATTGGCAGAAAAGGTAAGGCCTTTTTTCTTCCTCTAGAATAAATACATTTTTTTTTTAATTATAAGGCAGAAATGCGCTTGTAATACACACCAGTGTAGGGTGAGTTTTGACCTCAGAAGGCCTTCCTGGCAGCAGTGGAGGAATATGACTCTCAGCAGTCATTCCTTTCACACTAAATAGCATCTTCTCTATGTACTGTTTGCATCTGATTTTTTTTTTTTTTTTTAATTTAGGAATTAAGTAATGGCAGAAAACCCTTGCAAGAACTTTTGGAAACAAAAGCAAAGCTATTTAGTCTGTCAGTATATCTGAGTATTCACTATGGGCTTTGCTGGCAACGGAGTGCTGAGAAGGGATGATAGCATTTGTACTCCTAAGCAGCAAGCTCCAGTGGTACAGTGCATACAAGGCTGGTTGAGAGGTCTCTTAAACTCTAGTGATATTAATTTTAAGCAACCTAATGACCATGAATGCCAGTTTTTCCTGATCAGGATGGATGTCTTATGGATGATTCATCCACAACCTCAAATGAATGCTGTGTTATTTCTCCCCAAGATGTAAATGGCCACGCAGAGTTCAACCTCTGGCATCCATTTCCCTTGGCCATGGCAGATGTGTTTTTCATGTGATCAGTAAGGAGTTTGTTGCATGGCTTAGTGTGACACAAATGGTAACTGGGAATCAGAAATGCTATACTGGAGTACAGACTAATGATGAGTGGGCTATAGAAGTCTGTCTGGAGAAGCGGCTGTGATTTCCACGGGCCTTAACAAGCAACGGAGGTGGAGCATAGGCCAAAATAATCCACATACAAACCTGGATGAAAAAAAGAAGGGCAGAGGCACAAGAAATTGAACAAGGATAGAGAGGAAAGTGTTTCCAAACTAGTCTGATCTTCAAAAAATGAAATAGAAATGGAAAAGCTTCTGAGCCAAATTTGTTTGCATGCTGGCTCAAAAGGTTTGGTTCTGTTCTCATCCTTCCCTTGAAAATCATCTCCTGCTGTTATTGTCAGAGTGACTTTTCTGCAGGCCCTCAGTCTGTTATGAATGTTTCTTCAATGAGTCAGAAGGGCCATGTTCCACCCAAGTGAGGCTGAGAGACTTTCAGGTTGACATCAGACTTTTTAAAGTCCTTCAGCTTCTGTCATCCTGTAATACTTAAATGCAAGAAGGAAAAAAAAAAAAAATAGAAAGAAAGACAATTACAAGAATTTTTTTAACACCTGGACAATTATCCAGAAGAGGCAGATGGAAGTATGTTCAAACAAGCTAACAGAGCTAAAATATGTGTGTATCATTAAACAGCCTGAATATTTTTAGGAAGTGAAAGGGGAAGATGAGGTGAAAAAACCTGCTAAAAAGTTGAGTTTCTAGGCCTGCATTAGTGATTCTCACTTCTTTCAGAGACAAGGCTTAAATATTGTCATACAGAGGGAAATAAGAGGTTTCAGTATAGAAACAGAGAGCACAATTTCTTTCTGTGAAGGGATTCTTATGCACAGAGCAAGTGTTTTAACTGAACACCTCAGTCTTTTGTAGAAATCAATCCTCTGCTGAAAGTATAACTAGACTAAATTCAGATAGAGAATATACATCAGTTATTTATTGGGATTTGTATACAGAGCCCACAGGAGCGGGGGATGGGATTTCTAGCTATCTAGGTAGAACTGTACCTATCACACCTTCCTCTCAGCTGGTTTGTTGAACCAACCTCAAATCTACTGGAAATATTAAGCATAATCAAAATTTAGGTATTTTGCCTCACTCTGTGAGTTATGGGGTTAAATAATCTGGAAAGAAACTTTTGAGTATTTCTCTTAAGACACTGAGGTGTAGTGCCATTGTGTTTGAGTACTGCATTGAGTGTCTACCGACAGGCCCAGATACATCCATCCAGATTATAGGTTTTGCCTGACAGAGTAGTGGCTGTAGTGATTATACAGTCAAAGTGATGAAACAGTTAACAAAACAATAATAACAGCCTTTTCCCTTTAATACAGAACAGTGTCCATGAAGCTAGACCTCAGATGTAATGGGGGATTAATCCTTTTAAAGGTGACAGAGGAAAAAAAAGGTATTACATTCTCTTTCAATATTCTTACCCAAGAGATTTAAGCTCTAGAGGCGTCTTGAAAGCAAAGAACTGAAATTTTTTAGCAGGGTGTCAGATCCTGCAATGTGTAAATCAGGGAAGTTGTATGTCTTGCAGCATGATTGTGCTTCTTTTTTACATTCTTTTCACATACGCACCCAAAAAAAAATTCCCTAAAAGCTCTGGTCTCAGAGACATGCTTGATGGACAGTGGAATTAAATGCACCCTCAACAACCCTGCAGATGGCACCAAGCTGTGTGATGTGGTCAACATGCTGGAGGGAAGTAAGGCCATCCAGAGGGACCTTGACAGGTGGGCCCAGGCCAACCTCATCAAGTCTAGCAAGGCCAAATGCAAGGTTGTGCACCTGCATCAGGGCAAGCCCAAGCAGAAATATAGGCTGGACAGCAAATGGATTGAAAGAAGTCCTGAGCCCTGACTTGAGGGTGCTGATTGATGAAAAGCTCAACATGAGTTAACAATGTGTGAGTGCAGACCAGAAAGCCAACTATATGCTGGGCTACATCAAAAGAAGTGTGGCCAGCAGGTTGAGGGAATTGTTTCTCCTCCTTTACCCCACTCTCGTGGCCAGCACTGAAGCCCCCAGTACAAAAGGAACATAGATCTTTTGGATTGGCTCCAGAGGAGGGCCCTGAAGACAATGACCTCTCTTATAAGGACAAGCTGAGAGAGTTGGGGTTGTTCAGCCTGGAGAAGAGAAGGCTCCGGGGAGACCTAATTGTATCCTTCCAGTATCTGAAGAGGGTCTACATGAAAGCTGGGGAGGTACTTTTTACAAGGCCTTGTAGCCATAGAACAAGGGGTAATGGCTTAAAATGGAAAAAGGGTAGATTTAGATTACAGATTAGGAAGAAATTTTTCACTCTGAGGGTGGTGAGACACTGGAACAGGATTCTGTGATGCTATGGTTGCAGTGGCTGCTGCTTAGCCTTAAACAATTCTCAGGTGTTGTCCTGTTTAGGAATGCTTTTTTCCCTCAGAGTGAAGCTACATTTTGTAAGGAGGATTTTAATGGTGATACATTTCTCTAATGTCAAATACAACAAATTTAAAAGAAATCTGGAAATGTCAAACAGATATAACTGATACTTGATGTATTTAGAGCAAAGACCAGTCTTTTGGCTCTGAAATTCAGTTGAATTCTAAATGAACGTTACCTGATTTGCAGGAAGGATTTCTTGGCAAGACATCTGATGCACCCATCACAGGCTTTAAGAGCAGATCTTTTGAACTCAACACACCTGTGCAGCCCTCAGTTCTGCTGCTTAGCAGGGCTTTAAAACATTTTGTGCTAACAAAGTGATGCAAAGACAAAAAACCTTCTCAGTATGAAATGCATATGTGAAACACCAAAATACATTTCAAAGACAAACCCCTACAAACTAACTTGGATGGAAGATAATGCCTCACCCAGTCAAGTTGCAAGCTAAAAAAAGATGTCTGAAAAGAGGTAAAATCACAAAAAGTTGCTTGAAGAAAAGGGGATATTAAAGACAGTTTCCAGCAACAAGATTTTTTCCCCTCCTCCCTCCTTTTTTTTTTCTTTCCTTTCTGGTAACTCAAATCTTTCGGAAAGCTCACAGCTATGGGCAGTTAATTAATTTCAGCAGAGACAGAAGAGCTAGCAACAAGGAGCTGGAGAAGTGACAGTACTCCTCCCTGTCTGTAGATCAAGAAGAGATATTTCCATGGGTTGCTTTCTGTACTTCTGTTGGTCTTCTATCAGGTAAATGTCAAAGGTTCATGAGTTTCCCAGTTGGCTGTTGTGAATTAATTTGGGGCTTTGTAAAAGGGGCAGAAATGAGGGAATATTGCACTGCTGCACTGACTAGGAAGGAAGCCCCTTACTAATGATTTGTGAATTATCAAAGCCTTTTATCACAATGTGTCTAGGAAGTGCAATTTTGTGCTCTTGATTTTGTTCATCATTTTTTCCTGCAGGCAGGTGAAGGGAAGGGAGGAATGACTGGGGACCTGAGTAAGGGGCTTCCTTGCCCATCCATGCAGTTTTCTTGGTGCCCAAAGAAAGTTTTCTTGGTGTTGGGGAAAGGCTGAAACAGATCCTGCATGGTACTCTCTTTTCCCTCTGACTGAGGCTGTGTTATCGCCAGATGTTTGTTTTGCAGAGTCCTATTTACATTGCCAGGGAATTGCCAGAGAGAAAGCTCAGTGCTTTGGCTGTGAGCTCAGAACCTTTCCTCTTCAGAGAGGTGGTGAGAGAGTGGGAGAGAAAAATACTGTGGAGATGGCTTGTAACTGAGGACCCCAACCACCATGGAGGCATCTGTCCCTCCACAGCTTTCAAGCCAGATTCCTGCAAGATATGCTGTAGCAGAGCTGCTCCAAGCATCTGCAAGGAGGAAGGCGTGAGACTGGATTCCTGCCTCTGAGACCTCTGCAGCAGCATTTGCAAAGTGTGAGATGACAAAGGTAGTAATTTTGAGCCACCTCAGTATATACCAGGGCCTGCTTCTGAGATCCAGTCTCACTGAATTGTTAAATTCTTAAATATTTTCATCAATGACACAGACAGTGGCAATGAGTGCACCCTCAGCAAGTCTGCTGATGACAGTAAGCTGGGTGGTGCAGTTGAGATACCAGACGGATGGGAAGCCATCCAGAGGGACCTG